>NC_085141.1:334839458-335141377 GCF_024139115.2 Armigeres subalbatus
AATCACAAGTAAGATAGTTTTCTTCATGTTTTATAAGGGTGTCCATACTGCCCCATGGGGGTGTCCAATCTACCCCGCTACCTTCCCGAGAGTAGTGAAAAGTTAACTATTACAAAATCGTCCTATTTAATTGAAATTGCCTTATTTTCAATACGATTCAAAACAGAACTGGTAGTTAACGAGTAATAGTATCATGTAATTGCTAGAAATCCGAATTATATTCAATTTAAATCACCTAATATTGATTAAAACCTTAGGGTGTCCATATTGCCCCTTGTCCCCCTATGTCTAAGGGGAAGACTCGGATACAGGGTGTAAAATGAAAATTTCAAAATTGGGGACCGTCACGAAATCATGTAAGATTTGTAACATTAATAGGTCCATTATCTTTCAACGGAATTTGAAGATTTATATATCAATCGATTCGCAAACTCTCCACCAATTTGCCAGTTGTATTGAAACATTTGAGTATCAACGCAAAATTTTTGAAAATTTTAGTTCTTTCATGCATCATGCATCTTTTATGCGGCGCGTTCTAATCCTTGGTAATTGCCTACTTTTAGGGTATTATCAATTATTGAACTGGGGTGGCCCAGCTGCTAGACAGTGGGGTCCCTTCTTCCTCACAGAGTGGGAGATGCTGCTAAAGCTGAGTAGTAGTGTTGGTAGGATAGTTTAATAGAGGTAATAAACAATAGAGGACGATTGTCGCAACAGTTCCCTTTGTTCTCGTTCCCAAACATGTTGGGTTCACATCTGTCAAAACATTCTGATGTTTCCTTCGTTGACATTTAGCGCCCTATCCTCGCCAGCAAAAGATGTTTCACCAGTGATAACAGCGGCAATCTTCCTCCATAGTTTATTACTTCTATTGATAGTTCCTTCTCCTCTACAGGGGTTAGACAAAAAGGTTGAGATAGGTAAAATTATGTCGAAATTCAAATCAGCATAACTTTGCGTAGAATTATCCGATTTTGATAAAACCAGGACCATCAGAAGCGGACACTCTTCTAGTATATTGTTCCTCTGCAAAACCTGAGGTTGGTCCTTGGCCACCGGAGATGTTCCGGGTTTTCCAAGGGTGTGTTCAAGATGCATTTTTGACGTAGGACTACGTCTGTGTTTTCTATATTGGGGTACACTTCACGATTGCGAAAATCGGGGACCGTCACGAAAATATGATAGACTTTAAACTTTAATATCTAAGTCGTTTCTCGAAGGATTTTAATTTTTTTTGGACCATTCGATCAAGGATGAGTCAACGCTTCTTTGTATTTATTTGAAAATACTGATTTTTAACTATTTATTATCGATAATTGATGAAAAGTTTAGAAATAGGTAAACTAACCAATCACGTACATGCATCACTAGCACAGACATCAAAAATCAATCACTTGCGGGTTTGGATCTAATCCTCAGTTTGAACAAGGTTTCACGCAGAGCAGACGCATCAAAGCGATCGCAGCGGAGCGGACACAGCATCACGGAGGCGCTAATAACATTTTCAAAGGAAATCAATCGCATTGGTGGTGGTGCTCGATGTGTTGCTGCAGATCATTCAACCTCAACGAACCAGAATTTCATATGAAGAAAAGGTTGACCATAAAAATAGCACTGTGGCGATCCCGCACCGCCAGTGCCGATGCTGAAAATTTATTACAAATTGTGGTGTCAGTTAGTTGGAAAGGAACATTGGGAAAAGAAAATTGGTTCTTCTCAGGACCAACATTTTATGAAAAGAAAGAGTTAATTGCGAAAATGGACTGTTTCGGTGGCATCGGGTTTGGCGTGGTAGTTTGGTTGCTGTTAGTGATTCCATCCATTAAAATTTACTGCATCATCTCCCTCCGATGCGCTATCAAATTCGCTATTTACGATTGAGTTTTGCACTTTGAAGAAAGTTTATTTCGGATAGTCGGATCAACCTTCTTTTGTATAAAATCAATGAAGACGCCACCTCAGTGGAAACTATCTACAGCAACCACCCATCGGTGAACGTCGCTCGGACAGACAGATGCCGAAAGATAATGTTTTGTAATATGAAGAAACTTCGTCTTGAGTCAAATTTCTGTTGTCATTCCTCGCACAATACGCGTCTTAGATAAACACCATCTCATAACCAAATTCAGAATCGAGAAAATTTCATAGGATTCTTAGAATTTAACATTCTCCGAACGTTGTCTGCGGTATCCCGATCGAAATAGCTCGCGCGCGCCGAAAAGCAGCTTTCTTATATCTAATGAAGTAATTCCATTAGCCCCGCCCCTTCATTAATCGTTATAAGTGCACATTATATTTACACCCATATCAGCTCACAAAGGGGCGGGGCTAACGGGCTTAATTTATTAAATATAAGAAAGCTGCTGTTCGGCGCGCGCGAGCCATTTTGATCGGGATTCCACAGAGAGCGGTTCGACATTCGATGCAGCGGAGCGGACACAGCAGCACGAAGGAGTGGGTGGCAGTGTGGCAATGCTGAAAAATTATGTCAACCTTTGGAGGCTTAGCGAAAAATCATCAAGTGGCGGTCGGACAGTTGCAACGCAAGGTGTCGACAAGCGATTGGATGCAGTTAGTTATTGGAATGGGAATTGGGAAAAGAAAATTGGTTCTTCTCAGGACCAACATTTTATGAAAAGAAAGAGTTAATTGCGAAAATGGACTATTTCCGTGGCATCGGGTTTGGCGTGGTAGCTTGGTTGCTGTTAGTGATCGCATCCATTCAAATTTACTGCATCATCTCCCTCCGACGCGCTATCAAATTCGCTATTTACGATTGAGTTTTTCAGTTTGAAGAAAGTTTATTTCGGATAGTCGATCAACCTTCTTTTGTATAAAATGGTGGCTTTTGTATAAAATGAATGAAGACGCCACCTCAGTGGAAACTTTCTACAGCAACCACCCATCGGTGAACGTCGCTCGGACAGACAGATACCGAAAGATAATGTTTTGTAGTATGGAGAAACTTCGTCTTGAGTCGAATTTCTGTTGTTAGTCTTCGCAACAATACGCATCTTCGATAACTAACATCTCATAACCAAATTCAGAATCTTGCGAGATTCTTAGAATTTGTCATTCTCCAAACGGTCCGTTGTCTGCGGAATCTCGATCAAAATGGCTCGCGCGCGCCGAAAAACAGCTTTCTTATATCTAATGAAGTAATTCCATTAGCCCCGTCCCTTCATTAATCGTTATGAGTGCGAATTATATTTACACTCATATCAGAGCACAATGGGGCGGGGCTTACGGGCTTAATTTATTAAATACAAGAAAGCTGCTTTCCAGCGCGCGTGAGCCATTTTGATCGGGATTTCGCAGA
Source organism: Armigeres subalbatus (assembly GCF_024139115.2). Lineage (NCBI taxonomy): Eukaryota > Metazoa > Arthropoda > Insecta > Diptera > Culicidae > Armigeres > Armigeres subalbatus. Next base: position 334,842,778 of record NC_085141.1, read on the forward strand.
GAGCGGTTAAATAAGATTTTACGCATAGAGATGTCGTAAAATCCCGATTAATCGATTAGTAACTAATCGATCACTTTCGATTCTTGTCGATTATTGAATCGATTAATCTTTGGATAGTAATCGATTCAAAATTAATCGATTATCACAAAGATGAATCGATTAATCGAAGTAATCAATTAATTTGCGACATCCTTATGATGTCGTAAAATCCTGATTAATCGATTAGTAACTAATCGATTACTCTAGATTCCTCTCGATTATTGAATCGATTATTCGTTGGGTAATAATCGATTCAAAATTAATCGATTATCTCAACGTTGAATCGATTAATCGAAGTAATCGATTAATTTGCGACATCTCTATTTACGCAGAGCCGACGCAGCGGAGCGAACACAGCAGCACGAAGGCACTCTGGTAGCATTTTCAAAGGAAAATCATCGAATTGGTGGTGGAAGTCTGCGTTGGTGGTCGTCATTCAACCTCAACAAACCAGCATTTTATGTGAAGAAAGAGTTGATTACAAAAATGTCTATTTCGATCCCGTGCGATGCAGTAGCGGTTAGTTATTGGAAACGTGCATTGGGGACACAAAATTGGACCAGCATCTTCTGAACAGAAAGGGTTGATTGCAAAATGGACTGTTTCGGTGGAATTGGCGTTTGGCGTGATAGTTCGGTTGCTGTAAGCGATTCCATTCATTCGAACAAATTTGTTGCGTTGTCACTCACCGACGCGCGCTTATGATTCTGCTATCGAAGAGTAACTTTCTGTTAACGCCAAACTATTAATTTTGGACTTTGATGAACATTCTTGCATCCCGGATTAAACTACCCTTGTGTAAAATAATGGTACTGTAAAGAACCGATATTTTTTCCAATAATGGAGCTTTTCAATCCTCAACTACAACAAATCATAATCAAAATCTTGTGAAGAAATTCCATTTGGCTGCTACTGACGCCATACACTCAACAAACTCATTGCATCATCTCCCTCCGTCGCATGCTTGTGGTTGTGCTACCAAAGGGCAACTTTCTGTCGTCGCCAAAACAATGGTAACCCGAAAAAAAAATTGATATCATTTCTAATGACTAACGAAACAAAACCAAAGAATCTTGCCAGTAAATTACACTTTCCGTCTACGACGGCCAAATCGATGAAGACGCCACCTTAGTGAAAAATGTCGTTTAGCTGCCTTAGTTTTTCAAATGGCGCATTATTGAAAACAACAAATGTTTTAAAATCGTCATTGTCGTTTAAACAGCCGAACAGTCTGTTTGTCTGGGTAAACAATTTTCCTAGCGATCAAAACCTCTTCTTGGGTAAATAGTTTAAGTCCTGAAAAGGACTGTTTGTAATTTATTCTTGAAGTCCTGCTCACTTTGCCACCAACGCTATAGAAAACGATGCATGTACGCTTCCATCGCGGGCGGAAGTCGAACGTTGCAATTAATATATTTGTGTTTGGTTTCGCGCCACCTCCGATTTTGCTTATTTTTCCTTTCTTCCGGACATTTATGAGCATAATGTCTTCTAGGATTCTGATGATATCCACTGAAAGATAGACGGATGGCTTCAGTGGCGATGCGGCCGAAGAGTTGTTCCTTTTCCACGGCTGGTTCATCCAACTGGGAGCTACTTTCAGTTTCATGATTCGGTTGACCTCCGAACAGTTTGCACAATGCTAATAAATTGACACAAATTATGATGAAAAATACCCTCCATTTCGTATAGCTACGTAGTCCTACGTCAGCTTTGCGTACAACCCGATTGGGCTGCACCTTTGAGTTTTTCCACTGCTTGTCATTTTATGTGACGTTTACTTTTATCTCGTTTTATGCTTTCTCCAAAAACTAGAACTAATATGCCGCCCAATGGCTGCTGTTGCAAAAAACCCGGAACATCTCCGGTGGCCAAGGGACAATCTCAAGTTTTGTATGGGAACAGCATACTAGAAGAGTTTCCGCGTCCGATAGTTCCGGTTTCACCAAAATCGGATCACTCTACGCAAAGTTATGCTGATTTGAATTTCGACAAAAAATTTCCTATCTTAACCTTTTTGTCTAACCCCTATGTAGAGCGGAATTATTGGTTCAGTGTACTGTATTTGGTTTTACGTAGTTTACGTCGAGCGGTCGTGTCTTGTATACAACCCCATTTTTTTATTACCAGACTAAAGCCGGAGTGGCCTGTGCTGCGCATAAAAGTCTTCTCCATTCAGCTCGGTCCATGGCTGCACGTCGCCAACCACGCAGTTCTTTCCACTTTCCTTTCGAAGACTCCCAATGCGCGTTGGCCCTCCACGGGCATCGTGCATCCGTACCGGTCTAATAAGCGTTTTGTGTTGCGCTTTATTGAAATGTATCGCTAGGCGCATACACGAATCAGGGGTGAAGAGAAACAAATCAATATGTATTCAATGACGTTTGTTATGTTGTTCGATCTGCTATAGTAATAAAACACGTTGAAAAGTTCGCGTCGTGAATTCTTTATTATTCGTGTCCAGTTCGTGTTCTGTTCCAGTTGGTCGATTGTCCGCCAACAGGTTATGGGCCCAGTATAAATTAGCGATTTTGCTAATAGTTTCGTGCGCGTGAGGTCTCGGAACGGTTCGTTTGATTCGGTTGGTTGTGAGGTTGAGCAGCAACCGGAAAATTTATGCAAACGGTAAAATGGCGGATTCACAGAGGTTTGCATTGCAAAAATTAAACAACCACAACTACCCGTCGTGGAGGTTTAAGATGGAGATGCTGCTGATCCGGGAGGATACGTGGGACGTAATCTCCAAGCCGGCTCCAAACCCAGTGACCGATGAGTGGTCAAAGGCAGACGCGAAAGCTTGTGCGACAATCAGGCTCTGCATTGAGGATGACCAGACCAGTATTGTACGGAATTGTGCGACTGCGAGCGAGGCATGGGATGCCTTGAAGACGTACCACGACAAGGGTTCGGAGGTGTATCTTTTAAAGAAGTTGACCCACTTGGAACTTAAAGAGGGCGATGACATGGAGCAGCACCTTCAAACGTTTTCTGATTTGCTGCAGCGAATTGCAGATGTTGGCGACGAGATCCCGGATAAGTTACAAGTGGCTATGTTGCTGTGTTCGCTACCGGACTCTTATGATTATGAAAAGCTTTGATGAGGTGTTCAGTGGGAATCGGTGTGAGGTTCGCAAGCGAAGTGGAGAGGTATGTGCGGTAGGTGAACGACACGGTAGTTTATACCAATTGTGTGTTCCAGAGCAGGCGATGATCAGCGTCCAAACTTCGCACACATCGCAATGCTTGCATACATGGCACCGACGTTTAGGACACCGGGATCCTGATGTGGTTCAGTCGATACACGAAAACAAGGCAGATGACATGAAGCTCGTTGATTGTGGTGTGTCAATGTTGCATTGAAGGCAGAATGGTACGAGCGCCGTTCCCGAAAAGCGTCTATAGAGGTTTGAAGGAAAAACTGGAAACATGCCGATCTCAGCGGACCGATGAAGTGTACGCCAAGTGGACATCGATACTTCCTTTGTTTGGTTGACCATACACGGATGACGTTCGTGTACCTTCTAAAGAAGTCGGAAGCCGCAGCAAAAATCAAAGACTTCATCAGCTTCTGCCGGATGCAGACTGGAAAAACTCTCAAGGTGCTGCAGTCAGACGGTGGTGGAGAATTTATCAACAAGGATTTGCAGGACTACTTGCGGACAGAAGGCATCGTGAGCCAGTTCAGCGCGCCCTACTCGCCCCAACAGAATGGCGTAGTAGAGAGGCGAAACCGATACCTGAAGGAGATGGCACTCTGTATGCTGTTGGAGGCGAAATCGGATCAAGGCGATTCTGACGGCAACCTATATTCAGAATCGGGTTGTTTCAAGGTCCGTTGGAATGAGTCCCTTCGAGAAGTGGTACGGAAAACTTTCATCGTACGAACACTTTCGGATTTTTGGTTCCGAAGCTTGGGTACGTACTCCAGCCGAGATACGCAAGAAAATGGAGCCTAAAGCGCGTAAGTTGGTGTTTGTAGGTTACTCCACCGAGCACAAGACCTATCGGCTGTTGGATATGGTGTCAGGACGGATCACCATCAGCCGGGATGTGAAGTTTCTCGAGGATTGGCGTATGGACAGTGAACGTAAAACCGAGAGGAAGCTGGAAGCGACTGAATCGACAGTCGAGATGGAACCGTCATCGGTCCCGGTAGCGCCACGTGAGGCGGCATCTTCAGCTGAACTCGAGGAAGGACCTTAAGAAGAAGAAGATATGAACGGGTATGAATCGGCTGAAGAATTGTACTACGGTGAAGAGAATGTCGCTGCTCTGGGAGAGGGAATTCAGCGTGAGAATCCACGTCGTTCTACCAGAGGAGTATTGCCAGTCCGTTTCGATGACTATTTTGTTGGCATGGCAACGGTGGACGATGAGCCGACTTCGTACGAGCAAGCGGTCAGCTGTGCGGAGAAAGATGAATGGATAGCAGCCATGGATGCAGAGTACGACTCGTTGATGTCAAAAGAAACATGGGAGCTTGTGGACCCTCCACCTGCTAGCAACATCGTCGGTAGCAAGTGGGTGTACAAAAGGAAAACTGACGCGGACGGCACAATCGAGCGGATGGAGGCCGCAGACTCGTGGCGCAAGGCTACAGCCAACGATTCGGGTCGGATTTTGAAGAGATATTTGCTCCTGTAGCAATGTGTTCAACATTTCGAGTGCTGCTGACTGTAGCAGGCCATCGCCGGATGCACGTGAAACACTTGGACATAAAGTCGGCGTATTTGTACGGAAAGCTGGACTAGGTGGTGTATATGCGTCAGCCACCGGGATAAACAGTGCTGGGGAATGAGAAGAAAGTGTGCAAGTTAAAGCGTAGTATCTACGGATTGAAGGAAGCTGCGAGGGTTTGGCATAAGGCGCTGACGGATATACTCAAGCAACTTGGATTCGAGCAGTGTCATTCGGATTCATGCTTGTACTGTAAACGTTTTAGCAAGAACGGGTGGTTGTATTTGCTAATATATAGATATAGATGATTTGCTGCTGGTATGCGCATAGGAGGATGAAATTGAAAAGGTAGAGCAAGCTTTGCAGGAACGGCTGAAGATAACCAGACTAGGTGGCATAAGAAGTTTCTTAGGAATCCGTGTGCGAAGGAATTCGGAAGGCATTCATCGAGAAGTTAGTGACAAGGTTTCGCCTGGATAACGCTAAGGGGTACCCGATGTACCCGATGGATCCGTGGTACTACAAAGTGACAGAATATAGTCCAAAGATGGAAAGTAATGAAGACTGTCACAAGCTAATCAATTGTCTTTTATACCTATCCGTCAATAGTCGTCCGGATATCGCGGTGGCGGTTGGGATCCTGAGCCGAAAAGTCAGTTGCCCATCAGTTACTGATTGGACCGAGGCAAAACGTATAGTACGATACCTTATACACACAGTTGACTACGGATTGACGCTTGGAAACATTGATCGTGAGTTGCTGTTGTCAGCTTTTGTGATGCTGACTGGGCGGGCGATAGTACTGACCGGAAATCGTGTACTGGATACGTGTTCCGCCTAGGAGGAGCAATCGTTACTTGGGTTAGCAGGAAGCAAAGCTGTGTTGCCAGACCGCATCGTGCTTTCGTGCTGTGCGGTTCTTTCTCTCTTTGCGGAAGGAAGTTTTTAATACTACCCGAAGCTATTTTAATTTCAACGGTGCTTCTTAGCGCTATTTGTACCCACTGATCCCGTTACGATCTTTGCAAGGACCCGTGCCTTCGTTTTACGTTGGACCCGTTTGCGGAAGTAAAATTCCGACAAGCGGTGGTAATCCTGCAGGGACACCGTTCTGGGAAAAACCTCTTAGAAGGTCACGTCTCCACGCTCAGCAATGAGTATTAACAAAAACAAGAGGAAGGAGTCTCTGAATTCTCCACTTCCTTCAAAGAAACAAGGTTTCAAGACCGTCCTGCCCAAGCGCGGAAAAATAGAAGGAAGCTGGAGAATTCAGATATTCCTTCTAACTCTAATATCGGAAATAATTCTTCTCCAATCGAACTGAGCAATCAGTTCGATTTGATTAATGATGGAATTGAGCAAATCGAATCTACCTCTAGCCCAGGTGATTCGATTCATGCGAAAAAGCAAAGGATTCCGCCAATTGTGGTATCTGTTGCCGAGTTTTCTGGCTTCCGGAATGAGATTTTGAGTAACCTTCAGGGGATCAAGGTTTCATTTCAGATTGCTAGGAAGGGTGACTGCCGCGTTTTGCCGGGATCCTTTGACGATCGCAAACGTCTTCTTCACTATTTAACTGAGAAGCGCCATAAATTCTTCACATACGACGACAAAACTGAGCGATTGTTCAAAGTCGTCTTGAAAGGTCTCCCCAGTTATGACAAATCACTGGATGAGATTAAAATTGAAATTTCTCAATTACTTGGATTTTCACCAGTCCAAGTAATTAAGATGAAAAAGAAATCCCATTCTGGTACTTCCCAGAGGTGCATTTCTCAAGAATTTTATTTAGTTCATTTTAACAAAAGTGAACTAAATAATATGAAAAGTTTGGAAAAGGCCTGTATTATGTCTCATGTCCGTGTTACATGGGAACATTTCCGCAGGCCTGGGAGAAATTTCCAAAACCCTACCCAGTGCCGTAAGTGCCAAAAGTGGGGTCATGGAACCAAACATTGTCACATGGATGCTAAATGCATGATTTGTGGTGGAACCTCTCACGCCAAGGACACATGTCCTGTGAGAGAAGATTCCAATAAATTTAAGTGCGCAAACTGTGGGGGCAATCATAAATCCAATTTCTGCGAATGCCCTTCACGCAAAAAAGTTTTGAATTCCCGTGCAAAATTGATGACGGGAAATTCCAATCGGATCCAAATCGGATCCAGATCGGATTTCAAACGCTCAAATTTCGAAACCGGTTACCGGTCGAGCAATTCATACCCACCACAATTCACAAACAAATTTTGCCGCTCGTCAACGGGTAGCAAGCACTTCAGTAAATTCCAATTTTTCGAATGTACCTACGTATGCAAACATCGCTGCTGGTAGACCAAATTTCTCTTCTCAAAATGAGGTTTATACCCATGTCCCAACGGAAAATAACGGTCATGTTGCCGATTCAGGTAGCATGACTGCTTCCGATTTTGATTTTTTAACGGAACAATTGCATCACATGATTGATGCAATGTTCAAAGCAAATACCATTCCTGAAGCTGTTCAGGTTGGTATAAAGTACACACAAAAAATTGTTATCGGACTCCGTTTCAATGGATCCAAATAATTGTGTGAAAGTTCTAAATTGGAATGCCCGCTCTCTAAAGGGTAAGGAAGATGAATTATTCAACTTCCTTTCAGTTCATAATGTGCATATTGCCATTATAACTGAAACGTATTTAAAACCAGGACTCTCCATTAAAAGAGATCCAAACTATTTTATCTACAGAAATGATCGTCTTGACAGCGCCTGTGGTGGGGTCGCCATTGTCATTAATAGACGTATCAAACATAAATTATTTTCTTCGTTTGAAACCAAAGTTTTTGAAACCTTGGGAGTTTCTGTTGAAACAAATTTTGGACAATTTTCCTTCATTGCAGCCTACTTGCCTTTTCAATGCAATGGGCAGCAAAAGAATTTGTTGAAAGCTGATCTTCAAATTCTGACTCGCAACAAATCAAAATTCTTCGTAATTGGTGACTTCAATGCCAAACACCGTTCATGGAATAATGCTCAAAGCAATTCCAATGGTAAAATTTTATTTGAAGATTGTTCTGCGGGATATTATACTATTCAATATCCCAATGGACCAACTTGTTTTTCTTCCAGTCGAAATCCTTCTACAATTGATTTAGTTTTAACGGATTCAAGTCAGCTGTGTGGCCAATTGGTAACTCATGCTGACTTTGATTCTGATCACCTTCCTGTGACATTTGAAATTTCACAAGAAGCCATTTATAATCCAATCAGCTCTACTTTTAATTATCATAGAGCTGATTGGGATTTATATAAAACGTATATCGATAGGAATTTTGATGTTGATATTCCTCTCGATACCAAAAGTGATATTGATAATGGTCTCGTATCTTTGACAAATTTAATTGTCGAAGCCAGAGGCATTGCAATTCCTAAATGTGAAATTAAATTCAACTCCATTATTATTGACTACGATCGTCATCTACTGATCCTTCTTAAAAATATGAGAAGGAGGCAATACCAAAGAACTCGCGATCCCGCGTTGAAAGTTATTTGGCGAGATTTGCAAATGAAATTAAAAAACGTTTCGCTATTCTGAGAAATACCAACTTTGAGAATAATGTCTCGAAGTTGGATCCCAGTTCGAAACCCTTTTGAAATTAACAAAAACTCTAAAAAAACTCAAAAGTCAATTCCAGCGCTTAAAGAGGGAAATAAAATTTTATTAACAAATGGCGAAAAGGCTCAAAAGCTTGCTCAGCAGTTCGAGAGTTCCCATAATTTTAGTCTAGGTCTCACTAGTCCCATTGAGCATCAGGTTACACGGAGCTTCGAAGACATTCTCAATCAAGAGAATGTTTTTGACCCTTCGTTGGGAACTAATTTGGATGAAGTGAGATCTATTACTAGAAAATTTAAAAATATGAAAGCCCCGGGTGATGATGGTATTTTCTACATACTTATCAAAAAACTTCCTGAGAGCTCTTTATCCTTTTTGGTTAATTTATTTAACAAATGTTTTCAATTGGCATACTTTCCAGATAAATGGAAAAACGCCAAAGTTGTTCCTATTTTGAAGCCGGACAAAAATCCAGCTGAGGCTTCTAGTTATCGCCCAATCAGTTTGCTTTCTTCAATAAGCAAACTGTTTGAAAAGATTATTTTAAATAGAATGATGGTTCATATTAATGACAATTCTATTTTTGCTGATGAGCAATTTGGTTTTCGCCATGGGCATTCAACCACTCATCAGTTATTAAGAGTTACGAACTTAATTCGGCTCAACAAATCTGAAGGATATTCGACTGGAGTTGCTCTTCTTGACATAGAGAAAGCATTTGACAGTGTTTGGCATGAAGGTTTGATTGTAAAATTGATGAATTTTAATTTTCCTCTGTACATCATTAAACTGATCCAAAATTATTTATCAGATCGCTCGCTGCAGGTAAACTATCAGAATACTAAATCTAATAGGTTACCTGTAAGGGCTGGTGTCCCCCAAGGCAGCATACTGGGGCCCATATTGTATAACATTTTTACTTCTGACTTACCTGATTTACCACCAGGGTGTCAAAAATCTTTGTTTGCAGATGACACGGGCCTTTCAGCCAAAGGGCGAAGCCTTCGTGTCATTTGTAGTAGATTGCAAAAAAGTTTGGATGTTTTCTCCACTTACTTGCAAAAATGGAAAATTTCCCCGAATCCTTCCAAAACTCAGCTTATAATTTTCCCACATAAGCCGAGAGCTTCTTATTTGAAACCTTCTAGCAGACATATTGTCACTATGAATGGGGTTCCAATTAATTGGTCTAGCGAAGCTAAATATTTAGGACTTCTGCTAGATCAAAAATTAACTTTTAAAAATCACATTGAAGGCCTTCAAGCCAAATGTAACAAATATATTAAGTGCCTATATCCACTTATAAACAGAAAATCAAAACTTTGTCTTAAGAACAAACTTTTGATTTACAAACAAATTTTTAGACCTGCCATGTTGTATGCTGTGCCAATATGGACTAGTTGCTGCAATACCAGAAAGAAGGCACTCCAGAGGATTCAAAATAAAATTTTGAAAATGATTCTGAAGTTGCCTCCGTGGTATAGTACCAATGAACTTCATAGAATTTCTAATATTGAGACATTGCAACAAATGTCCAACAAAATAATTTCTAATTTTAGACAAAATCGTTGCAATCTTCTATTGCAACGATTAACTCCTTGTACCCTTAGTATAAAATAGGTTAAGTTTAGTTTAAGTTGAAAACATTGTAATTCCTACATGGTTCAATTCAACCAGAGGAAAAATTCTAACTGCCAGAGGCAATTGAAATGTATTAATAATAACTAAAAGCGTAACATAGCAAATAAGGATGATAGTGTTAAGAAAACACGGAACACCTAGTCTAAGAGATGAATGCATGTATTAGATAATTAGCAAATAAAATTAGTTAAAAAAAAAAAAAAAAAAAAAAGCTGTGTTGCCATGTCGACCATGGAGGGTGAATATGTGGCTCTTTTGGAGGCTACACAGGAGGCCATTTGGCTGCGCAGGTTGCTAGAGGAATTGAACGAAAACCAACGGACACCAACCATCATCTACGAGGACAATATGAGCTGCCTGGATTTCGTTGCATTGGATCAGCAGAAGAAGAGGTCCAAGCATATTGACACGTGGTTTCACTACACTAAAAGCTGTTGCACATCTGGTGATATCGAGCTGCAGTACTGTGCTTCGGAGTTCATGCTTGCGGACATCTTGACCAAGCCGCTTGTGTCAATTAAGGTAAAGAAGTTTGCAACGGGCAGCAGGGACTATGTCCAAGGACTTGACGATCCCTTCCCAGGCCATCTGCGAGTTGTGGGGCTTGCCTAGGATGTGGTGGGGTTTGACAGTGGGCCCTGTTAAATTCCTATAAAAAGCTGCATGTATCCGCAAGTAGGCCCCGCAAGCTTGGAACATGGAACTGCAAGTCGCTAGGTTTCGCAGGTTGCGACAGGATGATCTACGATGAATTACATCCCCGCAACTTCGACGTCATGGCGCTGCAGGAGATTTGCTGGACAGGACAGAAAGTGTGGAAAAGCGGGCATCGAGCGGCTACCTTCTATCAAAGCTGTGGCACCACCAACGAGCTGGGAACCGGCTTCATAGTGCTGGGTAAAATGCGTCAACGCTTGATTGGGTGGCAGCCAATTAGCGCAAGGCTGTGCAGGCTGAGTATAAAAAGCCGTTTCTTCAACTATAGCATCATCAACGTGCACTGCCCACACGAAGGGAGACCCGACGACGAGAAAGAAGCGTTCTACACCCAGCTGGAGCAGACATATGATGGATGCCCACTGCGGGATGTCAAAATCGTCATCGGTGACATGAATGCACAGGTGGGAAGGGAGGAAATGTATAGACCGGTCATCGGACCGGATAGTCTGCACACCGTATCGAATGACAACGGCCAACGATGCATAAACTTCGCAGCCTCCCGCGGAATGGTAGTCCGAAGCACCTTCTTTCCCCGCAAAAATATCCACAAGGCCACATGGAGATCATCTAACCAAGAAACGGAAAACCAAATTGACCACGTTCTAATCGACGGTAAATTCTTCTCCGACATCACGAACGTCCGCACTTACCGTAGTGCGAATATTGAATCCGACCATTACCTCGTTGCAGTATGCCTGCGCTCAAAACTCTCGACGGTGTACAACACGCGTCGAAGTTGGACGCCGCGGCTTAACATTGGGCGGCTACAAGACGGTAGACTAGCCCAAGAATATGCGCAGCAGCTGGAAGTGGCACTCCCAACGGATCGATCGGCCATTGGTAGCACCGCTACCGTTGCACTTGACACGGTGCCCTCGGATCAGAGAAACGACTGGTATGACGGCGAATGTGAGCAGTTAGTAGAAGAGAAGAATGCAGCATGGGCGAGATTGCTCAACACCGCACGAGGGTGAACGAGGCACGATATAAACAGGCGCGGAACAGACAAAACTCGATTTTCCGGAGGAAAAAGCGTCAGCAGGAAGATCGAGGCCGTGAAGAGACGGAGCAACTGTGCTGCGCTAATAACACACATGGAAAGTGTCGTGTGTCCCATCTACAAAAAGGGCGATAAGCTGGATTGTAGCAACTACCGCGCAATCACATTGCTGAACGCCGCCTACAAGGTACTCTCCCAAATTTTATGCCGTCGACTAGCACCAATTGCAAGGGAGTTCGTGGGGCAGTACCAGGCGGGTTTTATGGGCGAACGCTCCACCACGGACCAGATGTTCGCCATTCGCCAAGTACTGCAGAAATGCCGCGAATACAACGTGCCCACACATCATCTATTCATCGACTTCAAAGCCATACTATCGATCAGGACCTGCTAAAAAAAAGGTAATGCACGAACACGGATTTCCGGATGAACTGACACGATGGATCGGGTGATGTGCGTAGTTTGAGTCTCAGGGATTCTCGAGTCCCTTCGAAACCCGCAGAGGGTTACGGCAAGGTGATCAAGGATTCGAATAAATTATGTGGATACAACATTACAACATGTTCACTTTCTCACTTACCGATTTCCCTGATTGTCCCAAGAATTCCCTTAATTTTCCAGGTTGTCAATAATTCTTGGCTTGACAAATGAATTGTGAGTGATTTGACTATGCGTTCAATTCGGGAATCTCGGGCTCATTCAGTTGCCGCTAAGATGCAAAAAGGCTGACGGAGGTCCGTCGTAGCTTAGTTGGTTAAAGCACCAGTCTAGCGTACTGAGGGTCGTGGATTCGAGTTCCATCGAAAGGAGAGTGGTTACCTCCAATACATTTTTCAAATCAAAAGCTTCCACATAATGTACATTTTTAAATCTGAGTTTTCAGAACACAGTAAGTTTATCATTCATTCTCTACTTTTGCCTTTTCCTGGTATATGCTGAATCTTCGATATCGATGAAGAAACTGCCTTTTTCCATGCAAGTTGGTTTTCTGATCTGATGGCAACGGCCATTACTATTATCTACGGTTGTAAACTATCCTTCTTTACAGTGTTTTGAAGCTACTGCTTTGGTTCTCAATCTCTTCTAGTTCGTGAGTTTATTTGGATATGTTTCTATTATGAGGCGACGTGTAATAACGGAGTTTGTCGAAGATAAACTACCTATGAGCATTAGGCCAGTATGATATCTAGAATTCATAGAAGCTATATATTCGATTTAGGGTGGTTGGCAACGGAAGCAGAAAATTGAAATCAAAACACTAGAAACAAGAACAAGGATTACACACTTAATTTTTTTCACCGGGATCTCAGCAAAATGTTGAACTTTTACCGAGTTTCGCACAGCCGTGCCCCAGCAAACATGTTTTTTGCCGAGATTTCTGTCAAAGTTGCTGAAAATCGGCAAATAATTTGCCGAAAATCAGCTAACAAACGTCATTTTTGCCAGAATATCAGTTTTATTTTACTGGGTAGACGGCTGTGCGGATTTTTGCCGAGCTGCAGAATTCAAAACTGAATGTGTAGGAACAACAGTCAGAGATGTATTTATAAGTGTTTTAAATGATTGATGCTATTGAAATGGTTTAAAAGCCTGGTTTAAGTTATAGAAAATCGAGAAAGCCTCAAATCAAAACTAGTCCTCCCACACAGTTCCGTCCGAAAGTCTGTCTTTGACCCGTTTCTTAGATTGCCTCTCCAGTTTGTTCATGTCCGTCCGAAACACCCATCCGGCGTACCAGGATTCAAAACTCGCCGTAGGATTCGGCTTCCTCCAAATCGTTTCGCTGCTACGGATGCAAATCCGTGGTAAGTTCTGTGAACATGTTTTATTGCGGGCTCGTTTCTTCAAGGTAAACTAATATTATTGGCTGTTTTTTGGATTGATTTCCGAACGGTTTATATCACATGAAAGAATACTCACCAGCAAATCTGTTTCGTTGAACTGATATTGTTCAACATCTTCATCACTAGCTGCAACAGAAATATTTCGGATATAAGACATATCGCCGTTGTTCTGTGGTGCAGACAAATGCCGTAGATCAATGAAGTGCTGTCGTAGATATAGACTGTATGATCTGCGCAAAATTAAAAATGTAGGTAATAATACAAATGACTTAAACATAAAAATATATACATGGGATCCCTTAGATCGGCTGCGTTACTATTCTCAATATCTTCGTACAAATTATCCACGCTTGCAGCGGATTCAATGTCACCGGTTCCGGTGCTGCTGCAAAGGCTATTACTATCCAAACTTTGATAGCTAATGGGTGATTTATTAGCTAACGATTTCAACCAACGGCGAAGTTTACCCATAACTGCAGCAAAGCAAGAATAATTCGAAATTCAACATGGGCGGAAGTAAATAAAATGCTTCGGATTCAAATTTTCCCGCGCGCAAAGGATTCAATGTGGAGCAGTGTCCTATCCCCCGATCGGAATTTTTTGGGGCTGACGTTGCTCAACAGTAGAAATACACGCTAAAGTGACATTAATGAGGACGTGCACCGAATGAACACAATTACGATGGAATTAACCAAGGAATTAACCACAGAGAACAGACGTTAAAGCTGCATTCGCTATATGTTGTGATAACTTTTTACTGTTCATTTTGAAATAACTTTGGAATGTCGCCGTCATCCCGTGCAAAATCAGCGCTAGCATCAGTAAAAAATGTCGCTGTACGCTAGTGTCGTTTTGCATACAAGAAAAAGATATTTTAGTTACTAGATAAAGATTGTCGCTTCGGTTCCCTTTGTTCTGCTGTCCGAAACATGTGTGGTACATACCTGTCAAATCGTATGGATTTTCCTTCTTTGACATTTAGCTCCCCTATCCTCGCCAGCAAAAGATGTTCCGGACAGCGACGACAGCGACAATCTTTATCTAGTAACTAAAATATCTTTTATACCAGAGTATACAAGCGCCATCGCATCGTGATGCGAACAGTTTGTGAGTTACAATGTCGACGACGATGGCGTTGAGGTTCGGTTTTATTTTTTTATAGAGGTAATAAACTATAGAGGACGATTGTCGCTGCGGTTCCCTTTGTTATTGTTCCCAAACATGTTGGGTACCTATCTGCAAAGATTTTAAAGTACAAGATAGTCCCCCGAATAAAAAATACAGTAGAATAACAATACAATTTATTGTAACACTACTATTAATAACATTAAATTGGCAATAGATTATATTGTAAATGAAACCAAAGAAATACATTAGAATGCATTGTTATGAACCATTTACTCAAATGTAAATGAAGTTTTCGTAATAGAATGTACGAGTTGTTAAGTATCGTAACTATACAAAATCTGAGATTTTTCCATACACTGAAATTCGAAACTATCCAAAATCAAGATTGAAAGTACTCAAAATTGAGTGTTTTCCCAACACTCCCATTTTGGATATAATTTTATTTTGGTAGATGGGTCCTTTTTACTTAATTGACAAGTCTTGCTTGATAACTTCCTTCTGAATCAATTTGCTTATATGAAAGTATCCAAAATTACGTGTTGAGCCATAACTTGATTTTGGCTGAAAATTTACTTGTCATTAGATTCAAGGGAGTGGAATCAAATCAATTAACATTATTTTTGATTATTTTAATTTTCTAAGTTTATTCTCGATTAATCAATTGAAATTCAAGTTGTGTTGAAAAGTAGGTGAGTGAAAACTAATTCATTATAAATAAAACAAATGTATTTATTAGTTTATTTAATTCTAGGATGCTTTCCAAAGAAAAACTTAAACTAACCGACACCGGCAATCGAGCCGCGGATGTTGCTGCATCGCTTCAATTGACGAAGATGGTTTAACCCGAGGATTAATTACCAAATGGCCTTCTCGAACACTCATCCGGATGTGAGCGCCTCACTAGATTTGGAATGTGGCTACAGTGCCTTCCGTGTCGGTGCCATTTTCCGGATGCGAAAATAATATGGCAAAAGCAAGTGCCACACCGAGACCGCACATATTTATATTGATGGTAGGTGGAACCATTAAATCTAATGTTTATAGTTACACAACTATCCTTTATTATTTCGGATATTTCAACAATATATTAACCATACACTCTATTGTGTGACGAAAAAAAATGTACACGGAGATCCGAAACAATCCAAAATTAAGTCTTTTTCACTCAACTTGACAGCTAAGTGCAACCACTCAAAATTGAGTTATTCGCTAAGTACTTAATTTTGAGTTATTTTATAAACACTCCATGTTAGGTGATTTTTACTTTTATTCGAAGAGTTGCTTTTGGGTGAAAATTACTGAAAATCTGGTTTCTTGTAAAGAATTTTAGGTGATATATTTCTGGTATATGTTAATGGCATGATTGAAATAACAAAAAATCGAATGTATTCGTTTATTGCATTATATAAATAGAAAATCACATGAATAAAAATACTAAACGTTTTCCTGTTCCGCTGCCCTCGCCGCTGCCATTATCAGGATCTGTAAGGAGAAAGAATTGGAGAATTGAACAAAAAAGTGTCGAGGAATTGAGCAACATAAATCTGAGGGTTAAGGATAGCGCCAAATATGCATATTTTCCCTTTAAATTGCATTGTTGAACAGTAAAGCTGTTACAACTGAGAAATCAAAAATCGTATTGTTTTACTATACAAATACAATACAATCCATTGTATTTTGAACAGTTTTGTTCGGATATTTCAACAATATATTAACCATACACTCTATTGTGTGACTAAAAAAAATGTATGGAAAAATCTCAGATTTTGTATAGTGTCATATACATTGTATTAACGATTGACAAAACTCATAACTTAGCAATTTCACCCCAAGCGTTCGGATCAAATTACTTATTTCAATGCTTGTGCAGAGTAAGCACATCGACTCTCCCATGCTCAATAAATTATATTTGTCACACGGATCAATACCCTCACGTTTAACCAGTGTAAGCAAAATTAAACCACTTTGTATATGCGCAATGACGCGAAAATGTAGCAACACATAGCTTGTAATATAAAACACATTTGGACTCTGTAATAAACGTTCTGTTCGTAGTTAGCGTTCTTCGGAACCACATCGTTTTGTGATTAGTGATCCTATCTGCCCAGATTTTGGGTTAGGACACTGTTTTAAAAGAAACTCCCTTTAGGGTCAAGCGCAACGGATTGCGCAGTGTAAAAAATCGTGCCACGAACCTGCCAAATTAAGAAGAGGCATGATATGGCGACCGGCCAGAGTTAGTGCAGTGCAACAGTTTACCGAGAATGAAGAAAAAACAGCCATTAAGAAATTGAAGAGATGGTTTGCGTGGAATTGAGTCGCAATCGTTGCAGCCAGTATTTAAGTGCTAGCACAGAGGTTTAAAACCATCGGCACGGTGCACAACAAAAGAGAGGAAGACAATCCGTACAATGCTAGTGAAATGTGCAAAACAATACAAAATAATTGTATAGTGCTAGTAAAATGCGTGAACGATCATTACGATGCACGAGAAAAATAGTGAAGTGAAAATCAAACTGTTCGATACACGAGAAAGGATATGAAGAGAATGCAGATGCGAAGATCTGCAAGACAATCTGTACAGCAGGCGAGAGGGGTGATGAAGAGAATGCAGATACCAAGATTCGGAAGATAATCTGTACAGCAGACGAGCAAGGCGATGAAGAGAATGCAGATACCAAGATACGGAAGATAATCTGTACAGCAGACGAGCAAGGCGATGAAGAGAATGCAGATGCCAAAAAAACACCAGCCCGAGACCAGTGGAGTGAAAATACAGCAGCTGGAGTTCTGGAAAATTCAGTAAGGTGAAGTACTCAAACTATTACATCGTGTTATTATTGTTATTATTATAATTATTGTGTATTAAATATTGTACATTTATATTACGATGGGGAAACCAAATTCAAAAGTAGATCAAAAAGGCGAAAATAATATTAACATAGTTGAACACCTAGAACAAAATGAAAATTACCATGATAGTCACGAAATTAAACTTTGGCTAATCCTTGCAATTGTACTTATTCAACTCATTTTAGTCTTGAGAAAACGTTGAAGAAACGCTGGCAGCGTAAAGGGTATGCCATGGGAAAAGCAGCATCTATCGCAAATATAGCTGATGTATAATATTTAATCTAGCTGAAATATTTATCAATGTCGACTTTACAAGACGACATTGGCTTACTGAACACACTTCTAAATAATTTAAAAATCCATTAATAAAAATTTCACAGTTACCACTCTTCAGGCTAAATTAAACTACGCAAACGAGTTATATAACCAAATTGAAAGGGGTTACTAGAAGAAGAAGATACTATACCGGATACGGAATTAACTTTTTAATTAAAGCATCTCGAAATTCAATATCTGAAATTCGAAATATTCTTAAACTCAAATTTGAACAATTAAACACTAAACCACAAGTCACAATGCCGTTTGATTATAAAGTAGCTACATCTATCGTACAGCCATACGATGGAACGGCTGACGGTATCGATGCTTTTTGGATTCCGCAAATCTTTTGAAGGATCTAACGGAGGCGAACCAACAAGCAACAGCAGCAAGATTTTTGAAGACACGTCTTACAGGGAAAGCCAGATTGGGTCTACCTGAAAGATTGGCAACGATTGACGATATTATTGCTGACGTTAAAACAAGATGTGAGGATAAAACCACACCGGAGAATATTTTGGCCAAGCTGAAGGCAGTGAAGCAAAAGACACTGCAGAAAAATTCTGCGACGAGGTGGAAAGACTTACCATAAAATTGAAGGCTGTCTACCTTAATAGTGGAATTCCTGATACAGTATCAACAGCAATGTCAACAAAAGCTGGAGTAGATACCTTAATTAATGGTATTGGTTCGGCTGAGACAAAGCTCATTCTTAAAGCAGGTACATTTAAGGACATGAAGGAAGCCACGCAAAAGGTTTTGGAAAATACTGCAAACACTTCATGTCAATCTGCTCAATTGTTAACATTCAAAAGCAGACAAACGCAACATAACTACAAAGGCCGCTTCAATAGCAACCGAAACGACACAACTCGTTTCTTTAAAAGAGGTCAGTATAACGCTCAACCAAACTACCATGGAAATAATTTGCAATTCAGGAATAGTTTTCCTCATAATACGAATAACTATTATCAAAATAGAGGACGTGGCGGAAGGTACCATACAAATTCTCGAAGGCAAATCTTTACAACTGATGCAATACGTGTTCATAACACCTCAATTCCAAATTCCATATCCCAAGATGCAGGACCACAATCTCATACACCTCCTGTACCAACCAATTTTCATCAACTGGATCTTTCACGTAATATACAAAGTATTAATAACGATAATTTTTAGATCAACATATGATGCAGGTAAACCCGCATCGTCTAACGTAATTTACTTAACAAATGTAAACGCTGTAAATTTTATTACTTTAGATGTACATATGACCAATTCAAAATGTACATTAATAATTGATAGTGGAGCCGACGTTTCACTTTTTAAAAGTGGGAAAATATCTGTTAACCAACCTATTGATAGAAATATTAAATATAAACTCTCAGGTATAACCAATGGAATATCTGAAACCATTGCCGAAACTACTACTAACTTACGATTCAATGACTGTCTTCAAATAAGTCATAATTTTCAGATAGTTGGTAATGATTTCCCAATACCAACAGACGGTATTTTGGGACGGGATTTTCTTATCAAACACAGATGTACTATAGACTATGAATATTGGCTATTAAATTTCAATTACCAAAATCATGTTGTTTCAATACCAATCGAGGATAGTTTCCAAAACACCATTATTCTCCCACCGAGGTGTGAAGTAGTACGCAGAATACCAAACTTCAAAGTTACTTCTGATTCTATAGTATTTTCACAGGAAATTTTACCTGGAATATTTTGTGGAAATACAATAGTATCTCCAACGAATGCTATGATAAAATTTATCAACACAACTGACAAACAAGCACAAATACAGAACTTTCAACCCGTTGTCGACGAACTTTGTAATTATGAACAAATCGCGACGAAACCCAATTTAAATAATGAACGAAACCAAAAATTGCTTTCTAAAATAGATTTTTCAAACGTTCCCCACTTTGTACAGAAACCTTTGAAAAAATTAATCGAACAAAATTCAGACATCTTCTGTATGTCAGATGAGAAATTGAGCACAAACAATTTTTATACTCAAAATATTCACTTAACGGACCCCGTTCCAGTTTATATCCCGAATTATAAGAATATTTATTCACAAAATGATGAAATAAAAAAACAAGTTCAAAAGATGCTGAAGGACGATATTATAGAACCATCAGTATCGCCGTATAATAGTCCAATTTTACTTGTTCCAAAAAAATCGGACAACAATAGCAAAAAATGGAGACGTTGATTTTCGCCAGTTGAATAAAAAAATCTTGGCAGATAAATTTCCATTGCCAAGAATTGATACAATTCTTGATCAATTAGGAAATGCTGAATATTTTTCAACACTGGATCTAATGTCTGGATTTCACCAGATTCCATTGGATCCGGAAGCAAAAAAATACACAGCTTTTTCCACTTCATCTGGACACTTCAATTTTAAGCGATTACCTTTCGGGTTAAACATTAGCCCTAATAGCTTCCAGCGAATGATGAACATCGCTATGGCAGGATTATATCCTGATTGTGCCTTTATATATATTGACGATATAATTATTATAGGTTGTTCAGTAAATCATCATCTGAACAATTTACAAAAGGTTTTCGAGCGCTTGAGGTACTATAATCTCAAGCTCAACCCTGAAAAATGCAACTTTTTTCGAAGAGAAGTTCTTTATCTAGGACATCGTATTACAGATAAAGGGATTTTACCAGACAATAGCAAATTCCAAGTCATCAAAGATTTCCTAGTACCTACAAATGCGGATGAAATACGACGATTCGTCGCTTTCTGTAATTATTACAGAAAGTTTGTGCCAAATTTTGCGAATATAGCAAAGCCCTTGAACAATTTATTGAAAAAGGGTGTAAAATTTGCTTGGACACATTTACATCAAAACAGTTTTGAGAAATTAAAACGATTACTGATATCTCCGACAATTTTGCGTTACCCAGACTTTACGAAAGAATTTATCCTTACTACGGATGCTTCTAACGTAGCGTGTGGAGCCATTCTTTCACAACAACATGACAACCATGATTTACCAATCGCCTACGCAAGCAAAAGCTTCACAAAAGGTGAAAGTAACAAACCAACAATTGAAAAAGAGCTAACGGCCATACATTGGGCCATCAATCGTTTTAAAAGTTATTTACACGGGAAAAAGTTTATAGTTCGTACGGATCATAAGCCACTAGTATATCTATTCGGCATGAAGAATCCTACTAGCAAATTAACACGAATGCGCTTAGATTTAGCAGAGTTCGATTTTGAAATTGAATATGTTTCAGGTAAAAGTAATGTAGGAGCAGACGCACTTTCGCGCATTCCTTCAAATTCAGATGAACTGAAAAATTATCAGTTTTAACAGTCAACACTAGGGCAATGGCAAGAAAACAACACAGTTCACAATCAAATAGTAAACTAAGATCAGAAGAACCAAGTAATAAGATTGATCACCTTAATGCTTGGCAAACTGAAAATCCCTCTGAGACCAGAAAAATCCTTAAGCTTGGTTGCGAAGTGCACCGAAACCAAGTAAGATTTAATGTATACAGCCATAATTATACAAAATATTGGGAAGTATTGAAATTACTCTGAATAACGGAAGTCATGCGCTAGAGTATGCTCTTCTGAAAATTGAAGAGATTTTAATAAAATATAGAAGAGATAAATTGGCCATTTCACTCGAAGATAAACTTTTCAAAGAAATCAGCGCTAGTACATTCAAGGAAATCGCTAACAGAGCCATTTCCAAATGCGAAATAATATTATTCAATCCTCCAAAACTACTGACAACACAGAAAAAATCAAAGAAGTTCTTCAGAATTTCCATATGACCCCGACGTCAGGTCATATTGGACAGCACAGAATGTATTTGAAAATAAGAGAAGTATACAAATGGAGAAACATGAAAGCAGATGTTGCAAATTTTGTCAAGTCTTGCAATATGTGCAAAATCAATAAAGTTCACCGACATACTAAAGAAAATCAAGTTATTACTACCACACCATCAAAACCTTTCGAAGTTCTTTCAGCGGATACAGTTGGACCGTTCATAAGAACGAGAAACGGTAACCGGTATATTCTAACACTACAATGCAATCTAACCAAATACGTAGTTTGTATTCCAATACCTACAAAAGAAGCAGCAATAATAGCAAAGGCGCTTGTCGAACATTTTATTCTGATTTACGGAAATATTTTGGAATTTAGAACAGATCAAGGCACAGAGTATAACAACGAAGTCCTTGATCAAATTTATAACTTTATCTATAAAACAAAAATTTTCAACAGCGTATCACCCACAGACAATTGGAGCATTGGAAAGAAATCATAGATGCTTGAACGAGTATCTGCGATGTTTTACCAATGATCACAAAGATGACTGGGATGATTGGATTCAATTTTATACATTCAGCTACAACACAACACCCCATATCGAGCACAGTTTTACACCGTTTGAATTAGTATTTGGACATAAAGCAAATTTACCAATTGATTTTCGAAAACGTCAAACCATGAGCCGATTTATAACCTTGAGGAATATTACAACGAATTAAAATTTAAACTGAATATAACAAACAAATTAGCTAGAGACAATTTGCTAGAGCGAAAAGAAAGTAGACAAAAAGTAGTAAACGAGAAAATTAATCCAATAGATCTGAGAATCGGTGACCACATTTATATTACAAAACGAAAATCGTAAAAATTAGACCCATTCTATCTAGGCCCATATATTGTAAAAAGAAATTAACAGCCCAAATTGTACTATTGTTAATGAAAACACAAACAAACAAACAGTAATTCATAAAAATAGAATTGTAAAAGCATAAAGAATAAACTCGCAAAAACAAAAAAAAAGAAGAAAAAAAAATCGAAGAATTGCCAAAATTTTGTCAAAAATAAAATAATTTCATTTCACTTCAATTATTTTTTTGTAAAAGGGGAGGTGTCATATACATTGTATTAACGATTGACAAAACTCATAACTTAGCAATTTCACCCCAAGCGTTCGGATCAAATTACTTATTTCAATGCTTGTGCAGAGCAAGCACATCGACTCTCCCATGCTCAATAAATTATATTTGTCACACGGATCAATACCCTCACGTTTAACCAGTGTAAGCAAAATTAAACCACTTTGTATATGCGCAATGACGCGAAAATGTAGCAACACATAGCTTGTAATATAAAACACATTTGGACTCTGTAATAAACGTTCTGTTCGTAGTTAGCGTTCTTCGGAACCACATCGTTTTGTGATTAGTGATCCTATCTGCCCAGATTTTGGGTTAGGACACTGTTTTAAAAGAAACTCCCTTTAGGGTCAAGCGCAACGGATTGCGCAGTGTAAAAATCGTGCCACGAACCTGCCAAATTAAGAAGAGGCATGATAATAGTTACGATACTTAACAATACTTAATACTTAACATTGAACCAATAGTACATTTTTATCCGGGCCACTCTTCAATATCAAATACATGTCATTGGCGAACAACTTTTTTTTTTTTTGATAGCAGTGCATACTGGTGGTGAAAAGTCGGACCATTTCAGTAAAAAATCTCAAGCAACCTCTGATTTTAAATTGTAAATTGTTATTGAAATGTCACTGCTTCATAATAACCCAGGTAACCATTAGCACTATATTTCGCCTTTTCGGCTATATAGGGCTATTACAGAGCCAGTATAAAGCTAGTTAGTTCTGTACTAGCATTATAGTCGCACGTACGGCTTATTTTAAGGCTTACGGTTACCTGGGAAACTCACTTGTCGAGCTTGGTGGAAGCAGTTCGTCCGATTCGGTTCCGTTTCCAATGATTTGGTCTTTTGTTATCCTAGAAGGGTTCCTGTGCAAAGATCGAATTTCTTGAAACCCCGGTAGAACAGGTGGGTGCCTCGGCCTCCGGAACCCTTGGAAATGTGGTGTCCTGAGCAAATGTTTCGACGATTACGATGCTGGTGCTCCAAGTGCTATATAATTGTCTCGTTTTGGAAACGGATTACAAAAACCTTATAGATGATGATCTGGTAAGATATTGCGGGCTTAACCCCCTCTCTTGCTAGATCCCAAAATCGGATGGGCCTGAACCAGAAACTAACATGCGGAACACCGGAGCGAAAAAGACACATGAAAAATGAAGTCAAAGTGGGGGTACCAGAGAAACTCAAGCATTCAACATGGAAAATGACTTCCCATCCACGATAACTGAGTGCCACATATACATTTCTCTATCCTTGCTTGCTGACTCATTAATGACTCCCTTATGGCAGCATCGATAACTCCCAATGCTTTCCTAGTTATTTTTAAGTATGAATAAATATATATTTAAGATTATGCTGCTGTGTTGTGTAATATTTAATCATTCTGCTGAGTAATATTTGAATTATCTGCAAGCCGGCCATTAACGTCTTCTTTTGGTTCACCTACGCTTCATTTATGTTTGGTCTATTACCTACATGTTGTTGGATAGTTGCTCCATGAGCTAATCAAAAGTTTATGGTTTATTATTTGACGTTTGGGCGGTGCCGAAATTCATTTGAAATCAACTCGATGTATAAAAAAGTTTTCATTTTTAGTAACTACGGCACCGCTCAAACGTTATTGAATTCTGGGTGGTGCGGATAGAATCGATTTGGTTGTCAAACTGAAGCCAAAATTTTCTATTGTGCCGGAGCCAAACATTGAAGAGTGTGGTTATGTTCGTTTCTGATCTAATATTGAGAAGTATTGTTATTATTTGGGAAAAAATAAAAATAAACTTTGATTGAGTTTTGTATTCTTTGTAACTAATATTCCCACATTATATTTCGAGTGGAAAATTAGTAGGAATGCAACTAGAAAGCACTCGTTACGAATTTTCACGAGATTCAGCAGCTGATTGGAGCATGAATGTATGTAAACAATTGTAAAGTCATGTAGAGTCTAGCGCATTTGTGCGCCCTCATGCAGCGTGGAAAGAGAAATTCGAAGAGCGGGAAATGTTTGACAGCCAAGTAACTGCAAAATAATTTTGTTTATGGGAGTGATTTCAAAATATCCTCTACTCGCTTGAGCGCAGAAAAGCGGCTCTATCCGCAGCACCCAGATTGAATTTATTCGGTGCATTGGGCCATTATTACGGGCATTTTAATATTTGATAGTGTCAAATGTTCGCATATGAAACCGATTCCTCAGCAAACACATTTGATAAAACCTGCCGGGATGATGACTGGATCATGTTAGTTAGGGAGAGGGAGCTCACGAACTACTCGCGATGGCTCTGGATAATTGAATGTGTGGCATGACGTTTAAAATTTTGTTTTGCTTTGATCGCGTTGCTTTGATTCGATAGTTCGACCGCCATCCGTTAGAGAGCGCTTTAGTAGCGTTCGCTTGTTTTTAACAAGAGTGGACTATATTGTTAATATGTAATGTGTGCTATCTGTCAAAACGTACTGATTTTTCCTTTGTTGACATTTAGTGCCCTATCTTCGCCAGAAAAAGATGTTTCGCCAGTGACGACAGCGACAATCTTCCTCTATAGTTTATTACCTCTATTGATTTTTCACACATGTTTTGCTCGAAATTTTGTTCGAGCCTCAATGTCTGTTCTCTGTAAATTAACCACGAGCGTCGTCTTTTTCCACGATTCTTCTGCTTAGGGGTCGTTCAAAAATTACGTCAAAGGTTTGAGGGGGGAAGGGGGTCCGAATTTTGTGACAGTTTGTGTAAGGAGGAGGGAGGGGGGCTCGTCTTATGTGACATCCACATTAAAAAAAAAATTTGAAAGCATTTTAGGAACAATTTGCATTTTAAAAACATGTATTCAAATTGTTAGGAAGGGACATATTCCTGGATATAACTCACTATATGCTATTGTAAAAATCAGGCATTGCAATATCATCTGAGCACAGGATATTATCTTTGCTTCCGCAAAGATATTATCCCTAATCAAAGAGCACTCTGGAAAGATATTATCATTTGAGCATTTCATGCACACAAAAAAAAATCGTTGGTAAAAATAAAAGAAACGTTGGTAAAATTAAGAAAACCAGTTGGTGAATTTCAGTAGAAAGTATTAGATTGTTGAATTTACCAATGGGAAAATTGTCACTTCGGTAAGAACTTCTACAAGAGCTGACTTTTCAAAATAACATTTTTTTCTTAAAAATAAATGTGTATTCTACATTAGAACCAACTAGTAAACTTTCAATATAACATGTGGTGTGCGCTTTCATTGCAACAAGTGAGTTTTTTCTTTAATTTCACAGAAGTATGCCAAAATAAAGTTTTCTGTATTCGAAATTTATCATTTTTTTGTTTATTTTATGTTCTTTCATATTGTTATACATATTTCATGGGGGGTGATATTGTTTTTACCGAAGCAGCAGGTTGATTCTGTTGCGCCATTTAAATCTTCCAACTGGTTTGCACTGGAAATCGAGCTTTGCCGGACGGCGACGAAGGTACCTAGGAAATCGGCAACATTGTGGCCAGCAGCAGGATGCACTCCGCGGTGGAATCACTATATTAAAGGGATGCACTTATTTAGAGATGAAAAAAATATGGAAAGATTTCACATTACATTTTAACGTCGACGAGTGCCGGAATGACGGTGGCCATCATGGTTCGGTTCGTATGAGGATTGATAAACCGTCCGCCGAAGAATCCCTCGATGAATCCTAACAGTGGTTTTGGGTCGTTGCGTCCAAAAGTCCCGGGCCGACCGTGATAACAACGATGAATGTCATTCCTTCCTGAAAAATAGCTTTTAATAATAAATTATCAATAAATTATGAATAATTTACTTACCATGGTTGTGATGTTGCGGGATTTATCTTTTCGATTTTTCTGCAACTGTCACTGACAGAAAGTCGTGGCTGCCAGTCACATTATTTCTTTCTGTCAGTGTTGCCTAAAATGAGAAATGTTGAGGTTGGTTTGATAATTTTACAATTCTTGTTCTGAGAGCTTTGACTGTAAAAATCAGAGATTTAAGGTCACTCCTGACGGAATCCAAGTTCCAAAGTGCTCGCGTTTTCGGGGGCACACCACTCGATTCACACACAACTATCATTTTTGTTTATTTAGCTTTGCTGCGTCGCAGCATGCGTGAAATAGTAAAAATGACAGTTGTGCGTTGCTTCCGTATCGAGTGGTGTGCCCCCGAAAACGCGAGCACTTTTAATCTTGGATTCCGTCAGGAGTGACCTTAAACTGAAAACAAACTTTCAAATCAATCAATTTACCATTTGACTGGAAAGTTTTAGCTCTTAAAAATACCAAATTTCTCATACTTTTAAAACAAAATTAGAAAATGTTGGAATCCCAACTTTTTTTTTCTCTGTGTGATGATCTTGATAGCCAGCGCGGTTCGGGGTTTGTTCACGTTGCGAGGGCGTTGCTACAACAAAGCAGTGAAAAATGTTTCTCCATGGCGAACATTGCACTTTGTTTACTGAGCAGATAGATAACTAAGATCGATATCCCTTCATATCATCAGTATCTTTGCTCAGAAGATCGAATGATGGGATAAATTGAAATGCCTGGTAAAAATAGTGTACGAAAAAGAAAAACTAAAATAATCGCCAAATTAAAAATGACACATGTACGTACAGGGGGAGGGGGGGAGGTGTCAATGATTTGTGATAGTTTGTGACATTAAGGGGGAGGTGGGTTGAAAATGTCGAAAAACGATGGATGTAATTTTTGAACGATCCCTTATCGGTCAGAAAAGTGACATCCGCTGCGGGCCGATGAATATTTCAGTGAACTCGGAGCATTTTAGTTCACCGGAAGTTCATGTCGATTTTTTGTAAACATTGCTCGCAGCGGATGTTTTCTTCTTACTGAAAATCGGCGCGTGACGTCATCGTGGTTTAGTCCATTGAGCGATGTGCTGGCATATGGGATCGAATGTACCGTATGAACACAATGCCCGGATAAAAAATACAATAGAGTTGCAATAAAATATCATAAAAATACAATAAATTTTATTGCTGAACATTAAATTCTATTGTTTTTATATCGTACCAATTAAAGTGCCGTATTTTTTTTCCAATAAACGTACAATAAATTCTATTGCCAGTAAAATGTTGGCAATTGGGTTTTTTAGGGGTATTGATATTATTACATAATTAATTATTTTAGAGCGTCTTAGGGGAAATGCTACAAGGTTAAAATACTATTATTCTTCCATTTACTTCCACTATTAACTTTTTTATGTATCAACAAGCTTGTTGATACATAAAAAAGTTAATAGTGGAAGTAAATGGAAGAATAATAGTATTTTAACCTTAATTATTACATATCTTGAATCTATTATAAAAACTAAGCCTAAATCCAAAATTTCATGAATTTCGGTGTACGGGAACTATTTCAAATTAATTTCAAAAAACCTAATAATTTAACATATTAAACACTTAATTTTACTATGGGCCGATCTGTCAACCTGTGAGCTAACTGCCAAGCAGTCAAATTTTGTGCACGTCCCTACACCCAAAAAAATCTGTACGTTGTTTCCACCTGAAAAAGTACGTAGATTTTTTCCACCTGAAATTCACGTAACGTTTACCTGATTTTTCGATAGAATTTGCATTCTACGTGAAAATCAGGTTAAGTTCTACCTGAGTTTTGGATAAAATTCACCGGACACGTAAGTTTCACCTGAATTTTCTGAAGCATTTGCAGTTACGTGTCCACGTAAAATGTACCTGAAAATTCAGGTGGAAACAACGTTTAGATTATTTGGAGTGTATTGACTTCTCCGAAGCCAGAATCACCAACACTAATGTCATTGTGTAGGGTATGTAAAATAAAAGTGGGTGGTAATCCAGTTGCAGCAAAACTGTCACAAACACTGTGAGAGGAATACTGTGGAATAACGCACACTTGTATTTACTTGGAGAAGTCAATTGACTTTTCCAAATGAATGAAAGTGTGCGTGTGACATAGTGACATTAGTGTTGGTGATTCTGGCTTTGGAGAAGTCAATATACACTCAGAAATATAAGTAAAGGGGGAAACGCAATGGAGTGCGGCAACGGAACGGCAACGGCACGATGCGGCAGCTGTCACTTTCGAATACACTGCAGTATATGGAACGGCACGCAATGGTGCGGAACGGCAGATGCGGAATGTACTAAAACCGCATATTTTTTGAAAATTTTCAAAAAATGCGGCAGCGGTATTGCGGAAAGATTTGTTTACTTTTAGCATGAAGTGATTTTATTCAAATTTGTATTATTTTCAGTAGCAGAGAACTGCAGAGAAAGCAAAAAGAAAGCATAATCTGGACCACTTGATTAAACTGGATTGCTGAAAACGAATAAAATTATTTATGGAAATCGAGAAAACTTCGAAGAAACATTAATGAATAATGATTATATTATTAATCATAAAATCGTCGTTCTACTTGTCTCTGTCCAACAAGTAATTCCAATTTCAAGAGAACATCCACAGATTTAGAATATGTAAAAACATATATACCCCTAAACAACCCAATTGCCACCGTCATAAAAAACTTCAACATCAAACGCGGGAGTGAAAAGTCAAACCACAACATGCAGAGCAATTGTAACGCCAGCGGATGGAACATAGCTCCAAAGAATTCGGCAGCAGCTTCAGCGGAGAAGGCACATCCTATAATACGTCAATTTCTGCACCGTCGATCGACGAGATCGCCCGGATAAAAATGTACTATTGGTTCAATAGTGTAAACAATTGAATTACCATACCATGTACGGTATACAATAGGATACATTGTTTCTTGATGGTTGCACAGATTGTATCAACACTGAGGATACAATACATCAACATATTTCTCTAATCTAACAATACTTGCAATTGTTTTTGAAACGTCTTCGTACATAAGATTCATACATTGATAACTTTTGAAATGTTTCATTACATTGCATATAAACTATTTAACAATATTTGCCTCATAGCGCCAAATATTCATTTTTTCCCTTTAAATTGCATTGTTGAACAGTAAAGCTGTCACAACTGAGAAATCAAAAATCGTATTGTTTTACTATACAAATACAATACAATCCATTGTATTTTGAACAGATTTGTTCGGATATTTCAACAATATATTAACCATACACTCTATTGTGTGACGAAAAAAATGTATGGAAAAATCTCAGATTTTGTATAGTTACGATACTTAACAACCCGTACATTCTATTGCGAAAACTTCATTTACATTTGAATAAATGGTTCATAACAATGCATTCAAATGTATTTCTATGGTTTCATTTACAGTATAATCTATCGCCAATTCAATGTTATTAATAGTAGTGTTACAATAAATTGTACTGTTATTCTACTGTATTTTTTATTCGGGCGAACCGGCTACTCATGTTACGTAAGTTGTTCTTATGCGGACTATGGGTATTTAAGTTAGTGACAATGATTAATCTTCCCTTGTAGGAAATCAACCATTACGAGGAGCCCTTTTAAGTTGGGTGGAAAGTACCATGATGCTGACACTTGTATGGATCAGCCAAAGAGCGAAGAAAAAAGGGTGTCTCTAATCCCACATTCGCCGGTGCTTCTTCGTGGCCAATGCTCAGACGATTTCAGATGTTCTAGTTCCAGATCTGCATTTGAAACACATTTGCCCTACTTCATCGACTTCTGCCGTACGATTTCAGCCCTGTTCTTTACCATCCGCCGTGTGATGAGGTACATTGATAGTTCCTGTATGGATCTATTATTATGGAACGGCTCTTCTTTTCTGGAACTTCTCATGACAATTATGGAAGCTTTCGGAATATCGCAGATGGTAGGTAAATATATGCGGCACAGAGCATCGCAAAAACCGTGTAAAATGATATCCTTATATGTACAGTGCCTATAATAACAGTGTCGTCAAGTGTCAGAATTGGAACAGAACTCCAAATAATCTAAACGTTGTTTCCACCTGAATTTTCAGGTACATTTTACGTGCACACGTAACTGCAAATGCTTCAGAAAATTCAGGTGAAACTTACGTGTCCGGTGAATTCTATCCAAAACTCTGGTAGAACTTACCTGATTTTCACGTAGAATGCAAATTCTATCGACAAATCAGGTAAAGGTTACGTGAATTTCAGGTGGAAAAAAATCTACGTACTTTTTCAGGTGGAAACAACGTGCAGATTTTTTTGGGTGTACAAATGCGCGTTCCAAACGAGCAGGAGACCTGTCAAACGTGGCACATGACGTTACTCTTCTTATAGGACTCTACTTATATGGCTGTGGGTTCCTATCTATATGTCTGAACATGTATTGTATATTGATAATTAATTAATAAACAGAAAAACGTCTATTTATTTTGATTTTGATTTGAATTATTTGAAAATTGAACTGAATTGAATTGAACATAACCTTAAAAATTTTGGATCATAATCTAATTGTTAAAGTAATCTAAATAATAATAAAGCTCACTTATACTAATTCTCAATTGGGTTGTTTAGGGGTATATATGTTTAACATATTCTGAATCTGCATAAAAAACTGAGCCTATCCCCAATTTTTCAGAATTTTTGAAGCCCCGGAACTATTTTTAATTTGCATTTTAAATTTATATGGAACTAAAAATTTGTTCTTATGCTGCATGGGCCAACTGTCATTCTATGAATGTTAGTGTCATTCTATCGATTAAAATGGCTTATTGTTTGCTGTATAAAAATGTAAATAAAAG
The DNA here is from genome assembly GCF_024139115.2 of Armigeres subalbatus. Taxonomy (NCBI): domain Eukaryota; kingdom Metazoa; phylum Arthropoda; class Insecta; order Diptera; family Culicidae; genus Armigeres; species Armigeres subalbatus. Next base: position 334,874,244 of record NC_085141.1, read on the forward strand.
GTTTACAAACAAAATAAAAATATGTCGGAAATCAGAAAAGCATGCTCTTTATATTAAACTGCAAACCACTCGATATTTTTCTGAGCTAAACAACCCAATTTCTCAAAGTTAAATATATTCCGTGTATAGTAGAAAATCCAAAATTTGTTTTCAATAAAATGAAATATCTGCAGTTATCAGACGTCGCAACTCATTTCTGATTAGTGCGCATGATAGTAAATACATCCATGCGTGCATGATGCGCACTACTAATGAAATATTTCAAATTGTCGCGACTCGCGTCGCAGCGCGAGTGCTCAATCGCGCGGTCCGGTTTGGTGGCGGCCCGACAATACTAACGCGGATTAGTTTGATTAAATACACGGATAAAAATATAAAAGCTAAATAGATTAAAATGTAAGCTAAAACCATATTCGGTCTATCCACTCATTGCTGGGATTATTTTTGATTTATTCTTTTGAGGATTAAAGTTGATTTAATCATTGTAAGAGCAAGATTACCGGTGGTGAGTTTAAGCCGTTTGGCAGCACAGTATCATTACTTGACACTTTACCGGTCGCAACTAAACGCGCTGCTATAACAGTAGCGCGACTGACAGGTGACCAAATTTGGTAGCGCGATAAGAGCGCTGCTATTTGAAGATCTGTCAACTGTCAAACGTCACCGGTACGGAATACAGCAACCAAATTGAAAGCCGAAAATAGTGACCGATACGGAAACGAGTGACGAAACTAAAATGAAAGCGCTGCGTGGGTGATTAAAATGCTCGCGACCGATAATGATGCTCTTAATGACAGCATAACTAAACTTCCTCATCATATTGCGAGAACAGAGAAAACTTCTAATTTTGCGGAGCAAAGAAGAAGATGAAGACTGAGTGTCGGAAACTTCAAATGACATGCACTGTGCGAAAAGTGTTGATATTCCTTGATATCAAGAAAATTCGAGAAGTCTAAAATGTTTCAAAATCGCATAAATACGTTCCGAAATGCCTTGAAAGTACTATAAAACTTATTGAATATATAAAGTGGCATGTAACACTCATTTAACATATTTTCTTTGATTTCAATAATCAACGCATTATTATCGAAAAAATCAACCAACATTATTTTCCGTGCATCAAGTGATTTGACGTTTGCGGAACCACTTTCCGACGGTCGACCGTCGGATCCTCGTTCGAATTTTTCTATCTTCTCGCAATACTGTTAAAACTATAAAAACAAACATTAATGATCAAAACACGTTGAATTGCACAGGATTGGCAAGTGGTGTCGATTCAATTTTGTTTCTAATGAGTTTAACGTGCATCATAAGTGAAAACGAAAAATAATAGAACGGGATAGATGCATGTGAAAAGGAACTTTTAGTTTAATGTGGAATATAAGTGAAAAACATATGTAATAAAACACGTTAGATCCACGTGGAAAAGTACGTTTATCAAGCGTGTAGAATATTTTCAGTATAGTTTGGACTGAGAGCAGTTTGGCTCAAAAATGAGTTGATTCCGAATGCAGTGTAGAAGAAGTGAACACCGCCGCTCAAACGCCGCGCGAGCCCTTTTCCAAAACAAAACCGACGTGCCCTTTTCTGTCAGTGAAAAAGTCACAAGACACAAAAATACCGTCTCCGTCGTCGTCGTCCGGATTGCATCAGTCCATCGGTCCAGCGAAAAAGTGCCCAAAAGGTTATTTTTTCTCGGATATTTTCCGGAGCTTAATGATTCCCGTGGCGGCAGGTAGCGTACCGAATAGTTTCCCGTAATTAGTTTGTCCGAAGCGGTTGTGCAAATAAAACGCAAGATGGGAGAAATTCGCGATTGGCGTCCCTTTGTTTACGGTGGGGTGGCATCGATCACTGCCGAATTCGGTGAGTACCAAATCTGGCTGGTTCCGGTTTGAACAGGGTTGCGATTGCAAACGGAAATGTTGGAATATTTTCCATATTTTCTTATTCTTACATAACTTGGCTTTTCCTCCACTGGCGATTGACTGTGAGTTTGTTTTGTTTTTCCAGGTACCTTCCCTATCGATACAACAAAGACGAGACTGCAAGTTCAAGGTCAGAGAATCGACCAATCTCACGCGGAGCTCAAGTACCGGGGCATGACGGACGCATTCGTGAAGATTACCAAACAGGAAGGCATGAAGGCGCTTTACTCTGGGTATGTTGGTTTTTGCAAAAGGGTCGGATGTATGCACTTAACCAGGGTTCTGTTGTTCGGTAATTATTTTTACAGATCTAGCTCATGTGACGATATTCCCAGTAAAAATTAAATTTTTGAACTTTGAAAAGATACTTTTTATCAAATGACAAGCTTTAAAACCCTTGCATATGGACTTATAAGAAGTTTAGTTTAGTTCAGTCTGTGAGAAAAGTTTAGATCAAATTAGTAGATTAACATGTTTTATCATTGGTTATGACACACAAGTTTACAGTCATCATCAAATAAAGTTATATCGGCGATATTATCGAGTCAATTATCGACGATATCGGATTTTGGAATATCGGTTATCGTATCGATAATTTCAACCCGATATTTATCGATATAGGATATAACGATATCGTCACAGCTCTAGTAAAATATGATTTTACTGAGACATCAGTAAAACAAATTTCAAAATTGATATTTTTTACCGGTGACTCAGTTAATGGAAATAAAATTACTGAAGACTGCAAAAAAAAAAAACTACTGATTTTTTCTGCAATTATTTTTTGTTCGAATTTTACCGAATTCATCTGTTAACCAGAAATTGCAACTTGATAACAAATTTAGTCGCCATTTGCATTACTCACGTGTTGCGGCTTTATTTCTAGCGTGGTTTTGCTTGAGTACCATTTTTAGTTTTTACTTTAAATCCAAAATTAAATAATCTGTGGACAATCTAATGAAAACTAGAATAGGACAAATATAAATATTCAGCATAATAGAATAATGCTTCCCGGTATTTTGTGTTAAACTATAGATCTTAAATTCTTAAGCAAAACACAGAATTAGAAGTAAAGTAATTTTTATTTCCTTTACTGAAGTTATGCTTTAAAGATTCGTGTTCCTTTAGTTCCTATTCGTTCAATGCGTGGTTGTCAGCATTGCTATTATCAAATTATTACTTTTATATTTGCATATCGTGTAGTAAGCATCTTCTCAATGATGATGATGATGATAATTTTGCAAATGCTGTCGATTCGTGGATTACTAAAATTGTTGCTTTATTACAGCATTTGGCCCGCTGTGCTGCGGCAGGCGACGTACGGAACGATCAAATTTGGAACTTACTATACGCTTAAGAAGGTGGCCACCGAGAAAGGCTGGCTGGTGGACAAGTCCGGCAACGAGAATGTTTGGTGCAACGCCGGTTGTGCAACGGTCGCCGGAGCCGTTTCCAGTGCGATTGCCAATCCTACGGATGTCCTGAAGGTGCGCATGCAGGTGCACGGGAAGGGCACCAACAATGCTGGTCTCGCAAGGTGCTTTAAAGAGATTTACGTACACGAGGGTGTACGGGGGTTATGGAGGGTAAGTTCTATCCAGTATATTGTTTCGAAGGTTGACTGCCATTGATTTTGTGTTTTCTATTAGGGAGTTGGCCCAACGGCTCAACGAGCGGCTGTGATAGCGGCAGTAGAACTGCCAGTGTATGATTTTTGTAAGTTGCATTTGATGGAAACATTTGGCGATCAAGTGGCAAATCATTTTATGTAAGTATTAGTTGCTAGTAAAAAGGATGCAATTCCCTATAAATCATTTTATCAGATATAACCTTGCTTTTATCATATGTTCCATTTACAGATCAAGTTTCATCGCGAGCTTAGGAAGTGCCGTTGCCTCAACGCCGATAGATGTGATCAGGACGCGGTTGATGAATCAACGCCGGGTGCAGCTACAGGTGCAGAACCTTGGTCCAGGAGAAGCAGGTGGTGGCGGCGGCCGTGGAGTTGCTGGAGGCGGTACCGTGGCAGCTGTGGCAGCCGCCGCTCCCACTACATCAGCGCCGAAGATCTACACCGGCAGTTTAGATTGTGCCATCCGAACCGTCCGGAACGAGGGCTTCCGGGCGCTGTACAAGGGCTTCGTGCCGACGTGGGTACGTATGGGCCCGTGGAATATCATCTTCTTCATCACCTACGAACAGCTGAAGCAGATGTACTGAACGAGGCTCGGACGGAATGAGACTTCTAAGACTAGACTAGATTATCATAAATAACATAGCTTTTATGTGCGTGAACTGCTGGAAAGCAATTTAACAATTAATCTTGACAGTGAACTCGCATTCATACCGTTATTGAGGTTGTTTAAAGTTTAAATTGTGTTTTTACGATATCGTAATTCCTTTTTCCTAATTTTGTGTACCAAAGCTCGCATTTCACCGAATAAAATCATTTGCATTTGTCATTTGCATTTGACTAACCAAATCATGCATTTGCATTAACACCTTTCAACACGTCATTTGGTAAATCACTCGAATATTTTTAGTGCTATGTTACCTATTGTTATATTCTACCGGGAATTTTCTAAGAATAAAGTAATCTCCTGTATTCTTGTTTATGGTCGACCGATTAGTTCGAATCTTTTTCCCATTTGATTTTGTTGGCGTAACTGAGAACACGCATGAACCTGCGCTCGAGAGAGCATTCGAACGTCAACAAGAATATGCAGGATTATCTTTTTAAAATCATTTTATCCACCAAAAATATTATAGTATTGTGTTTTGGGAGAAAATACAACGCATTCGGTTTACTGGTCCTTAACGAACTGAAATTCATGAGCATGCCTGTTATAAAAACTATAGTATCAGTTAGCCAATTAATCAAGAAGAGTAAAACAAACACAGACATAAAATAAATTTTATTCAGTTATTCCATGACATAAGAATATACGCTTCCAGATTTAATTAATATCTGCAGGTTGCATGCATATCTGAAAAAAAAAAAACAATAAAAAAGGCATTGCAAACAGTGATAGTTAAACAGTAAACGGCTATTATTATTAAATAACATTCTAATAATTATGTGTTCCGATCCAAAATCCACTAGTACGTATCACATGTTTAGTTTTTGAGTTAAATACTAAAATTATTCAAGAAAGACTTTCACAAAAATATATTATTCTTCTTCCAATTTCTGAGCGATCGTATATCCTTTTGTCGTGGAATGGCAGTATTATCATCAAACTATGAACATAGTTGATAAATCGCCGTACATATTTGTATAAGTAGATGTTATTTCAAATTTATATTTTGGAGATGCGTAAGCAAAAATAAATAATTTTAGAACAATCTAGCAACATGCGTTTTATTGACGATGATCTTGCCAGTTCTCATATGGTTTTACAATAATAAATTTTCTGAACATTTTTTTTTCGAAAAAAAAATTCTTCTAAAAATGTTGTCTCTGGGGGGGGGGAGCGGGGGTTATGTCCAAAACAAAACAAAAAAACTCCTCCTATAGGAATTCCTCCCGAAGGTTCTCCAGAATTTCTTTTGATAGTTCTTCCAGGAATTCTTCCAGAAAATCCTCCGGAAAACGCACGGAAATCTATCCGTAGTTTTGTAACGATTTCCTAGTGCACTCAGCGCACAGCAACTTAAGCGTCACTCTCAGCACAGGAGAGTTTGCTGACGCAGATGAAGTCCGGCCAACAAAGACTTTAAAATAGAGCGGGTAAAAAAGTGGCTCTAGCATTCGATACTCAAATCGTTCCAAACGTGGAACTAGAAAGCACGAAAGAAATCTTTGCGAAATCACAAACTGACCAATCTTCACTGACCAAATGGTTCACTGGTTCAATCAACTGGGCTTCCCCATTCAATAAGTTTTTTTAGTTTAGGGATCCTGTACACCTCCGGTGGTGCAAAGGCCGACTTCAAAGATCTCCATCCTGAGTGTTGCCCGGCTATCGCTTTAACCTGTTGCCAGGTTAGATTTCGGTCGACTTCTTTTATTTCTTTATTGAGGCTTCGCCGCCATGAGCCTCTGGGTCTGCCTCTGCTGCGATGTCACGCTGGGTTCCAGTCTAATGCTTGTTTACAGATTTTGTTTCCGACCCTACGTAGAGTGTGGCCGACCCAGCCCCACTTCCGATCCCGAATTTCTGTTGCTATCGGCCTCTGGTGACAACGACGATGGAGCTCGTTGTTTGAGATCCAGTTGTGAGGCCACCAGGCCCGAATTATATACCGCAGGCATCTGTTAATGAACACCTGCAGCCGTTGAGTGTTCTCCACTGATACACACCATGTTTCGCTAGCGTATAGCAGCACAGATTTCACGTTAGAGTTGAAAATTCGTATTTTGGTGCGTTCACTTATCTGCCTGTTTTTCCAGATATTTCTTATACTCGCAAAGGCAGCCCTTGCTTTCTTGATCCGTGCGCCTATGTCGATCTTGGTACCGCCGTCTGACGCCATTTGGCTACCAAGATATTGGAAGCTTCCAACATTCTCCACTGGTTGCCCGGCTACTGTGGAACTGGAAGGAGTCACCGTGTTTACATCCAACGATTTGGTTTTGTTGACGTTGATGACTAAACCTGCCGAAGAGGAGCTTACTCTGCATATCAGAGCGCCGTTGCGCGAGGAGTGCAACGTCATCAGCCAATTCTAAGTCGTTTAGGTGCTCCATGGTTATAGGCTGCCATAACAGCCCGCGGTTTGGTTCACGGTCAATCGCATCTACCAGAATCTCATCGATTACGATGAGGGACAGTAACGCTGATATAATACATCCTTGCCTCACACCAGCTACGACCCGGATAGGGTCGGACAGGACCCCATTATGCAGCACTCTACATGAAAAGGCCTCGTACTGTGCTTCGATGAAGCCGATGATTTTCTCAGGAACTCCCTTGCGTCTCAGGGCGCCCCACATACTCACGTGATTGAGACGATCGAAAGCTTTTTCAAAGTCAATGAATACCAGGTAAAGTGACTTTTGGAAATCGTTGACTTGCTCCAGAATGATGCGGAGCGTGACAATATGGTCTGCACAGGATCTTCCGGCACGGAATCCGACCTGCTGCCGCCGGAGAGTCGCATCGATCTTCTCCAGAATCCGGGCTAGGATAATTTTGCACAGAACTTTGAGAACGGTACACAGCAACATAATGCCCCGCCAGTTATCGCATACAGTCAGGTCACCCTTTTTGGGCACCTTCACTAAGATACCTTGCATCCAGTCGACCGGAAAAGTTGCGGTGTCCCAGACATTACGAAATAAACGATGCAGTAGTTGAGCGGATGTCATGGGGTCAGCTTTGAGCATCTCGGCTGATATGCGGTCGACCCCTGGGGCTTTATTCGATGTCATGCTTTAGATGGCTGTTTGAATCTCTAGCAGTGATGGAGCTTCGGTATTGACGTGTGTTATACGTCGGATCCTAGGCAGATCATGCCGAGGTGGTGGGCCTGGCTGGCACTTGATAAAGTTGTTCGAAGTGCTCGAACCAGCGTTTCAGCCCCGAGCATGAGAAATTGGCTCAATAATACTTAATTCTGTAATTGATACCATACTCTGTTATGAACTAGCCCTGCATAAGAGGTAAAATACCAAAGGAGTAATACCAAAAACTAATATGCACAATACTTAAGCCATTACAAACTCAGTTATTAAGTTGAATTTCAATACCAAATGCATAACCAATTATTATTCGTTTGGTATTGAAATACCTAAGCATGGTATGCCTCAAGTATTCTGCACATAAGTTTTTGGTATTATTTTTTGGTATTTTACCTCTTATGCAAGGCTAAATCATACCAATTTCTGTTATCGAGGTCGTCGCTCCTGCTCGGGGCTGGTCAGTTGGGTCGGTCAATAACTGATCATTCGCGTCTTTCACAGGCATCGTTGCATTCATCTTCGCCCCGCTAAAGCGTCGTGAGATATGGTAGAGGCGGCGAATGTCCCCGGTTACGGCAACTCTCTCTCCTTCGTCGGCCAGAGAGTCTGCCTACGCTCGCTTGTCCCGTCGACATGAGCGTTTTACTTCCTTCTCAAGAGCCGCGTATCGTTGACGGGCTAAGACTTTGGCTCCTCTGGTTTTGATCGCTCTATCGCGGCTTTGGCTTCTCTTCGCTCCTCTATCTTCCTCCAGGTCTCATCGGTGATCCATTGTTTTCTCTGGGTGCGCAGTTCGCCCAGATTGTTCTCGCTGGTGGCGATGAAGGCATTCTTGATGGCAATCCATTGGTCTTCCACGCTGCCACCTTCCGGAATATCTGCAGCACGCGTCTCCAGTTCTTCAACGAAGGACCGTTTAACCGTGGCATCTTCCAGTCGGCGTGTGTTGAACCGTCGTCCAACTCTCTCCTCCTGCCGACGAATCCGCCCAATGCGCAGGCGTATTTCGCCGATGAGGAGGTGATGATCAGACGCGATATATCGGCAATACGTTTATTCCGTACATCAAGAAGGCTCCGTTTCCATTTTCGGCTGATGCAGATGTGGTCGATTTGATTTTCTGTAAAGCCGTCACGGGAGACCCACGTGACTTTGTGAACCGAAGAGCGATAGCCCGATCACCATGTCGTTATTACCACAAAATTCTGCAAACAGCTCTCCGTTTTCGCTCATTTCTCCGAGACCAAAGCGTCCCATAATACGCTCATGGTCCGAGTTGTCAGATCCGATCTTCGCATTGAAGTCGCCCAAACAGATCTTGATATCGCCCTTCGGAATTCTATCTACGAAAGCATTGAGTTGACTGTAGAAGTTCTCTTTATCTTGCAGATCGGCAGCATCGGTTGGCGCATAACATTGGATTATAGTAATGTTTCTGACCCTTGTTCTAAATCTGGCAACGATTATCCTTTCACTTATAGGTTCCCACTTCATAAGCGCAGAGTGTGCCTGAGCGCTTAGTAGGAAGCCAACTCCGCGATGCCGGGGAGCGTGTTCACCTCGTAAACCAGAGTATAGCAGAACTTGTCCCGCGGGGTTCTGTGTTCTCCAAAGTTTGGCCTACGGACTTCACTCAGTCCCAGGATCTCAAGCTTCATGCGGCGTGCCTCATTGGCAAGTTGTGCCAATTTACCCTGCTGGGCTAGGGTTAAAACGTTCCGTGTTCCTATTCGTGTCCGTTGTTTCGCGCTAAGAGTCGCCGTAAAATCAGTCCGTATTCTTTCATTATCGGATTCTCGAACAAATTGATGTTTCGGGAACAGTAGGTTGTTGGCCCAAGGTTCCCTATCCACCGGGATGGGGCTGCCAACTTAGGTATAGCTTCCGGGGAATAGCATTTCATATTCAGCCGCTGGATACCAGAACAGACGCTGTTGGAGCCGCACCTCCTTGGTGAACAGACGCTTCATCAGTCGGGTCAAATTTGTTTAAAGTCCCACCCCAGGACTAGGACTAGGCTAGTGCGCTTTGAGCGGCACACGATCGCTTTGATAGGGCCTGCTTGGGGACACATGCAGCTTTTTATAGAAGTTCAACAGAGCCCACTGTCGAACCCCACCACATCCTAGGCAGACCTCATAGGACGCACCCTCTCACTCTAGCTGATGTCAGAAGGACAACAGTGCCCAGGCTACACTACCAGCTAAGTGCGCAACCCTTAGCTGGCGGTCAATTGTCATCGGAAGACCCGTGGAAGCGTGAGTATTGGAACTTGTGAGGACCAGAGCTATGTTAGGCGCCCCTGCCCGGATGTCAACTCACCATTTCGTAGCCAAGTTGAGTTGTAAGCGAGAAAAAAATGTTGTCATTCATCAGACCTTTGTTTCCTTCCCTCAAATCGATTCCTCGGCAAAATCCTGCGTGAGTGCGAATCCTCAGCTCGTGTTATTAAGGCTCAAATTACCGTCATCCAGTCATTGACGAGAAAGACAGCCACGTGCTCGTACCACCCCCCAGTAATAAAACCACGCACCGAGGAGAAAAAGCAGTAATAGGGTAGGGCTCTCTTAAATATAAGAGAGCGTAAGAGTAAATAGTCGATTTCCCCTCTTGGAAAAAAATGTTGCAAAAGGCAGTTTTTTGATCACTAAAACGAAATATGTACAACCAAATGAAACATCCACCGCATTATGTCTTCGCTTTTGGATGATGTAGTTTTGAAACGAAAATACTTACCCTATCCAGCTGGATACTGCTTTTTCTCCTCGGTGCGTGGTTTTATTACTGGGGGTGGTACGAGCACGTGGCTGTCTTTCTCATCAATGATTGGATGACGGTAATTTGAACCTTAACGTGTACCTATCGATAATACGGCAATACTTATTTGTATTTGTATTTGTTTTTTATTCTTCGGACTGTGTTGTCTACATGAAATTCTTAAGGCCCAAATTACCGTAATCCAGTCATTGACAAGAAAACAGCCACGTGCTTGTACCACCCCCAGGAAAAAATCCGCCCACTGAGGAGAAAATGCATTCCCCAGCTGAATCGGGGAAGTACTCTTGTTTTAAAACTACATCAACATATAGTGGTGACTTCAATACATCCGTGGGATGCTTCATTTGGATGAATTTCGTAATATTATTTTAAAAAACTGCCTTTTGCAGAAAATATTGCAAAGTTGAAAAAATATTTTCCCAGGAGGGGAAACCGTCGATTTACTCTCACGCTCTCTTATACTTTGCAGATACTCGAAAATCATCGTTCAGTGTTGCGTGTTGATTTGTTCTATATGTTATGCTTGTTTTCTCGAATATGTACGTAAACATCAAGCAATAATCTATGAAAATGATGCTTTTCATGCTATATATTGACACTAAATATTAGATGTGAGCTAGAACTGTAAAACGCAAGCATTCATAAGCAACGCAGGTTATTTATTTTTTCATAATTCAAGTGTTGATAATGTAATGTAATGCTAAAATAATAATGTAATGCTAAAACGGCATCACTTTTCATGTACACAGAGAGAAGACCGATCATATGGTCATGTAAACAATCCATTGAATCTGAACGAACATTTGAGAAGGTAGTCAACTGCATCATAATTTTACATTCATGTAAAATGCATGTAGGAAATTGTGTAATTAGGAGAAGGATGCACAACAAATCAATCTCAGATGCATGTTTGAGGTTGTTTATGCGTATCACTATAATCTGTGCGCTGTACAGGTAATGAAAAGGACGTTAATATTTTGTGGAGATATATAGAGTTTGATACCTTTTGAAATGTTTGTGTACTTTGTACAAAATCAGATCTGAGCGAATGAGTAGACTCTCCGTAAAAAAAAGAAGCGAACAGCAAGAAAAAGAAGTCGATTTGATGTATGACATTTGAACCTTAAATCTAATGGTGGTCAAACAATAAAAACATTAAAGACGGCTCAGCAGACCGCATCGTGCTTTCGTGCTGTGCGGTTCTTTCTCTCTTTGCGGAAGGAAGTTTTTAATACTACCCGAAGCTATTTTAATTTCAACGGTGCTTCTTACGCGCTATTTGTACCCACTGATCCCGTTACGATCTTTGCAAGGACCCGTGCCTTCGTTTTACGTTGGACCCGTTTGCGGAAGTAAAATTCCGACAAGCGGTGGTAATCCTGCAGGGACACCGTTCTGGGAAAAAAAAACCTCTTAGAAGGTCACGTCTCCACGCTCAGCAATGAGCATTAATAAAAACAAGAGGAAGGGGGAGTCTCTGAATTCTCCACTTCCTTCAAAGAAACAAGGTTTCAAGACCGTCCTGCCAAAGCGCGGAAAAAATAGAAGGAAGCTGGAGAATTCAGATATTCCTTCTAACTCTAATATCGGGAATAATTCTTCTCCAATCGAACTGAGCAATCAGTTCGATTTGATTAATGATGAAATTGAGCAAATCGAATATACCTCTAGCCCAGGTGATTCGATTCATGCGAAAAAGCAAAGGATTCCGCCAATTGTGGTATCTGTTGCCGAGTTTTCTGGCTTTCGGAATGAAATCTTGAGTAACCTTCAGGGGATCAAGGTTTCATTTCAGATTGCTAGGAAGGGTGACTGCCGCGTTTTGCCGGGATCCTTTGACGATCGCAAACGTCTTCTTCAGTATTTAACTGAGAAGCGCCATAAATTCTTCACATACGACGACAAAACTGAGCGATTGTTCAAAGTCGTCTTGAAAGGTCTCCCCAGTGATGATAAATCACTGGACGAGATTAAAATTGAAATTTCTCAATTACTTGGATTTTCACCAGTCCAAGTAATTAAGATGAAAAAGAAATCCCACTCTGGTACTTCCCAGAGGGAAATTTCTCAAGAATTTTATTTAGTTCATTTTAACAAAAGTGAACTAAATAATATGAAAAAATTGGAAAAGGCCTGTATTATGTCCCATGTCCGTGTTACATGGGAACATTTCCGCAGGCCTGGGGGAAATTTCCAAAACCCCACCCAGTGCCGTAAGTGCCAAAAGTGGGGTCATGGAACCAAACATTGTCACATGGATGCTAAATGCATGATTTGTGGTGGAACCTCTCACGCCAAGGACGCATGTCCTGCGAGAGAAGATTCCAATAAATTTAAATGTGCAAATTGTGGGGGCAATCATAAATCCAATTTCTGGGAATGCCCTTCACGCAAAAAAGTTTTGAATTCCCGTGCAAAATTGATGACGGGAAATTCCAATCGGATCCCAGATTCGACGGGTAGAAATTTTTCAAAAGCTCAAATTTCGAAACCGGTTACCGGTCGAGCAATTCATACCCACCACAATTCACAAACAAATTTTGCCGCTCGCCAACGGGTAGCAAGCACTTCAGAAAATTCCAATTTTCGAATGTACCTACGTATGCAAACATCGCTGCTGGTAGACAAAATTTCTCTTCTCAAAATGAGGTTTATACCCATGTCCCAACGGAAAATAACGGTCATGTTGCCGATTCAGGTAGCATGACTGCTTCCGATTTTGATTTTTTAACTGAACAATTGCATCACATGATTGATACAATGTTCAAAGCAAATACCATACCAGAAGCTGTTCAGGTTGGTATAAAGTACACACAAAAAATTGTTATTGGACTCCGTTTCAATGGATCTAAATAATTGTGTGAAAGTTCTAAATTGGAATGCCCGCTCTCTAAAGGGTGAGGAAGATGAATTATTCAACTTCTTAACAGTTCATAATGTGCATATTGCCATTATAACAGAATCTTATTTAAAGCCATTAAAAGAGATCCAAATAATTTTATCTACAGAAATGATCGTCTTGACAGCGCCTGTGGTGGGGTCGCCATTGTCATTAATAGACGTATCAAACATAAATTATTTTCTTCGTTTGAAACCAAAGTTTTTGAAACCTTGGGAGTTTCTGTTGAAACAAATTTTGGTCAATTTTCCTTCATTGCAGCCTACTTGCCTTTTCAATGCAATGGGCAGCAAAATAATTTGTTGAAAGCTGATCTTCAAATTCTGACTCGCAACAAATCAAAATTCTTCGTAATTGGTGACTTCAATGCCAAACACCGTTCATGGAATAATGCTCAAAGCAATTCCAATGGCAAAATTTTATTTGAAGATTGTTCTGCGGGATATTATACTATTCAATATCCCAATGGACCAACTTGTTTTTCTTCCAGTCGAAATCCTTCTACAATTGATTTAGTTTTAACGGATTCAAGTCAGCTGTGTGGCCAATTGGTAACTCATGCTGACTTTGACTCTGATCACCTTCCTGTGACATTTGAAATCTCACAAGAAGCCATTTATAATCCAATCAGCTCTACTTTTAATTATCATAGAGCTGATTGGGATTTATATAAAACATATGTCGATAGGAATTTTGATGTTAATATTCCTTTGGATACCAAAAGTGATATTGACAATGCGCTCGTATCTTTGACAAATTTAATTGTCGAAGCCAGAGGCATTGCAATTCCTAAATGTGAAATTAAATTCAACTCCATTATTATTGACGACGATCTTCAGCTACTGATCCGTCTTAAAAATGTGAGGCGAAGGCAATACCAAAGAACTCGCGATCCCGCGTTGAAAGTTATTTGGCGAGATTTGCAAAATGAAATTAAAAACGTTTCGCTATTCTGAGAAATACCAACTTTGAGAATAATGTCTCGAAGTTGGATCCCAGTTCGAAACCCTTTTGGAAATTAACGAAAATTCTTAAAAAACCTCAAAAGCCAATTCCAGCGCATAAAGAGGGAAATAAAATTTTATTAACAAATGGCGAAAAGGCTCAAAAACTTACTCAGCAGTTCGAGAGTGCCCATAATTTTAGTCTAGGTCTCACTAGTCCAATTGAGGATCAGGTTACACGAAGCTTCGAAGACATTCTCAACCAAGATAATGTTTTTGACCCTTCGTTGGGAACTAATTTGGATGAAGTGAGATCTATTACTAGAAAATTTAAAAATATGAAAGCCCAGGTGATGATGGTATTTTCTACATACTTATCAAAAACTTCCTGAGAGCTCTTTATCCTTTTTGGTTAATATATTTAACAAATGTTTTCAATTGGCATACTTCCCAGATAAATGGAAAAACGCCAAAGTTGTCCCAATTTTGAAGCCGGACAAAAATCCAGCTGAGGCTTCTAGTTATCGCCCAATCAGTTTGCTTTCTTCAATAAGCAAACTGTTTGAAAAGATTATTTTAAATAGAATGATGGTTCATATTAATGACAATTATTCTATTTCTGCTGATGAGCAATTTGGTTTTCGCCATGGGCATTCAACCACTCATCAGTTATTAAGAGTTACGAACTTAATTCGGCTCAACAAATCTGAAGGATATTCGACTGGAGTTGCTCTTCTTGATATAGAGAAAGCATTTGACAGTGTTTGGCATGAAGGTTTGATTGTAAAATTGATGAATTTTAATTTTCCTCTGTACATTATTAAACTGATCCAAAATTATTTCTCAGATCGCTCACTGCAGGTAAACTATCAGAATTCTAAATCTGATAGATTACCTGGAAGAGCTAGTGTCCCCCAAGGCAGCATACTGGGGCCCATTTTGTATAACATTTTTACTTCTGACTTACCTGATTTACCACCAGGGTGTCAAAAATCTTTGTTTGCAGATGACACAGGTCTCTCAGCCAAAGGGCGTAGCCTTCGTGTCATTTGTAGTAGATTGCAAAAAAGTTTGGATAATTTCTCCACTTACTTGCAAAAATGGAAAATTTCCCCGAATGCTTCCAAAACTCAGCTTATAATTTTCCCACATAAGCCGAGAGCTTCTTATTTGAAACCTTCTAGCAGACATATTGTCACTATGAATGGGGTTCCAATTAATTGGTCTAGCGAAGCTAAATATTTAGGACTTCTGCTAGATCAAAATTAACTTTAAAAATCACATTGAAGGCCTTCAAGCAAAATGTAACAAATATATTAAGTGTCTATATCCACTTATCAACAGAAAATCAAAACTGTTTCCTAATAACAAATTTTTGATTTACAAACAAATTTTAGACCTGCCATGTTGTATGCTGTGCCAATATGGACTAGTTGCTGCAATACCAGAAAGAAGGCACTTCAGAGGATTCAAAATAAAATTCTGAAAATGATTCTGAAGTTGCCTCCGTGGTATAGTACCAATGAACTTCATAGAATTTCTAATATTGAGACATTGCAACAAATGTCCAACAAAATAATTTCCAATTTTAGACAAAAATCGTTGCAATCTTCTATTGCAACGATTAGCTCCTTGTACCCTTAAATTAGGTTAGGTTTAGTTTAAGTTAAAAACATTGTAATTCCTACATGGTTCAATTAAACCAGAGGAAAAATCCTAACTACCAGAGGTAATTGAAATGTATTAATAATAATTAAAACCGTAACATAGCAAATAAGGATGATAGTGTTAAGAAAACACGGAACACCTAGTCTAAGAGATGAATGCATGTATTAGACAATTAGCAAATAAAATTAGTAAAAAAAAAAAAAAAAGACGGCTCAGCAAGCAGCAGCGAAATCTGGATGTAGAGATGTTGAAATCAAATTCATCGGACACTTCGTTGAAGCGATGGATCATGGCGACAATGGAACTGTTTGCAGCATAGTAGGTTGTGGCTCCTCGTGTAGCAGCGCTCGCGCTCGAAGCGTCCGAACAGGTGCGTATAAACTGATCCTCGACAGCAACTCAGGAGCATCGTATTCAGATGATAAAAGCTTGGCAATGAAAACACACTGAGCCACATTCCTCCGCTTGGCTCGAGTATCGAACCCGAGTAGACGACAGCGATCAGCGTAAGCAGGCAAGTTCAACAGGCATGGGCGTAGCCAAGGGGGGGCAGCGGTGGAAAGATTGAACTGGTACTGAAATGAATTCCCTCAAACATGTGCACTTTACGATCCAATCATATGCAGAAATAGGTGGTTGAAATTCAAAAAATTCCCAAAACTTATTAGGGCATCCAGGATCCATAATATATGAAAGTTCAAAACAACTCGAAACATTTCGGGCTCAAAAATTCTCCTTGAAATCCATCTAGAAGCTCCCCTGGGAACTTCTGAATTCCTCCGGAAAGTTATCCACAAATTCCTCTGAAAATCGTTCGAAAATCCTTCTCATGTAATTGTATAAGGAGGAATTTATCTAGAAACCTCCCACTAATTTTTTTTAGGAAATTCACGAGGAAATTGCTTGCAGATTTCTTTTCTTCTCTCCAAGATTTACTTCTAGATATTTCTTTCGGCTATTCTCTCTTCAGGAAGAATCCGGCATTTCCTTCAGGAATGCATTCGAGAGTTCCGTCAAGAATACATGTTACATTTCGCACCTCATTGCATAATACTCACCCCTAGCTATAAATCAACCAATTTACTGCCGCTAACCGCAAGTCGAGCACATCTGTATATGGGCCTTTATATACAGATGTGCTCGACTTTCGGTTAGCGGCAGTTTAGATGTGTAAGGAATAACAACAAAACCTCTTGTTTAGCGAGTGTGGAGGTTCTGTTGGCAAGGTGGCAATCGGCTTCAGACAAATCATCGAAATTGTGAGTTATACATTATTTCTAATTATGTAAATAACTATCAATAAATATATTATTTCAGCTTTTTAGCTAATGAATTAAAAATATGTAATTTATTTGCTGTAAGCATCGGTTCGAAGCCACCAGCCAATAGCTCCAGCAACAATACATACGGAATTTCTTCCCAAAATTGTACCAGAAGTTTCTTCTAAACATTTCTGACGGAAATCCTCCGATTTAGCTCCATAATTTCACTTGTAAATCTATAAGAAATTCCTTCGGAAATTCTTCTAGGAACTTCTCCGGGCATTCCTCTCGGAGCTCTTCCTTTAATTCCTACGGGATTACTTCCAGGAAATTTTCCGGAAATACCTCCAAACATTCAATAGCAAAATCATCTAGCATTCCAATCTGGAATTCTTTTGGCAATTACTTCAGAATATCCTTCAAGAAATCCTCTAAAAATATCTTCATGAATTTCTCCTGGAATTCGTCCAAGTATTTCCTCAGAAATTCTTACAGGTATTTTTTCGGGAGTTTCTTCAGGTACTTCTCCAGGAATTCCTTCAGGAATTTCTCAGATTTTCCGCGCAAGTGTACTAGAATTCCTTCCGGACTTCACTCGGAATTTACTCGGATATCTGCCAAGAGTTCTTCCAGAAATTTCTTCGGAACAATCCCCAGAGATTTTCTTCAGCAATTAATCTGGGAATACTTTCAGGATTTCATCTGGGAATTTCTGCATTAATTTCTCCTGGTATTTTTCTGGGAATTCCTTCAGATATTTTTTCGGAAATTCCTTTAGGAACTTCTCTAAGAATTATTTCAGGACTCCCATGTGGGAATTCCTCCGGACATGCTTATGGGAGTTCTTCCAGGATTTTTTTCCAAGAAATTCTCCGGTAATACCTCCAGGAACTTTACAGGGAATTCCTGGACGATATTTGGCAGGAATTTCACGAAAAATGGGATTTCGGAAGTTCCTTCAGAGATATTTTTTCTCTTCCTCTAGGGTATTCCACCGGATGTTCCTCTGAAGTTCCACCAGTAGTTCCTTCGGGAATTCAATCAGGCTTTCTTCCAGGAATTCATTTAGCATTTCTTTAGGCATTTATCTACAACTCCCCCAGAAGTTCCTCGGAGAATTTCTCTGGGAGTTCTTACGGGAATTCCTCCGCGATGTTCTTTCAAGAATTCTTCCAGGAGTTCCTCCTGGAATTCTTACGGAAGTTCCTTTGGAAGTTCATCCTAGAATTCTTACAAGAGTTCCTCCAGGATTTCCTCCGGAAATTCTTCCTGTAGTTCTTCAATAAATTCCTCCAGAAGTTCCACCGGCAGTTCCTCCGCGAATTCCACTGATAATTTCTCCGGAAATTCCTACAGAAAATCCCCCGGGAGTTCCTCTGGAAATTACTCTGGGAGTTCCTCCGGGAGTTCCTTTTCAGAGAAACACCCGGAGAAACTGCAGGTGAAACTCCCGGAGGAATTCCCGAAGGAACTGCCGGAGGAGCTCCCGTAAGATCTCCCGTAAGAACTCCCGGAGGAATTTCAGGAGGAACTCCTAGAAGAATTCCTAGAGGACCTCCCGGATGAGCTCCCAGAGAAACTATCGGAAGAACTTCGGGAGGAATTTTTCCTGAAAAAGACTGAATAATTTCTTGGAATAGCTTCTGGTGGAACTCCCGGAGGAATTTCCGGAGAAACTCCCGGATGAATTGCTGGTAGAATTCCCGGAGGAACTCTCGAAGGAATTTTCTGGAAGAATTTCTGAAGAAACTCCCGGCAAAATTTCCAAAGGGGAAACTACCAGAAGCATTCTCGGAAACAAGAGTATTCAACTTATAGACAAATCTCGTCTAGCTGAAACCTTTGTTGGGGTTTGTAGCTGGACCATCATCATCATCATCAGAGGACCTCTCGGAGAATTCCCCGAGAAGCTCGCAGAGAAATTCCGGAATAATTCTCGAAGGAAATCCTAGAGAAATTCTTGGTGGAAATGCCAGTGGAACTCCTGGAAGAATTCCAGGAGGAATTTTCGGAGAAACTCCTGAAGGATCTCCCAATGGAAATCTTGAAGTTTCCACCGGAATTCTTTCAGGAATTTCATTTCGAATTAATCTAGGAACTCCTCCGAAAATTCCATTGTTGATTTCATTTACTGTATAATTTCTGTATAAATTACCAGTGGAATTCCTGGAGAAATTCTTTGAAATTTTCACAAGAAATTATTCGAAACAATTCACGGAAAATTTTATGGAATTTTCACAAGAAATTCGAAGATTTTTCGTGTTTGTTTACTGCCAATTCTGCGAAATTTCCACGGAATATTCTTATTCTTAAAAATTATGGGAAACAGCACGAAATTATTTGAATTATTGCAGGGAATTCTGCAGAACTTATAAGGAAGTTCGTGAAGATTTTCTTGGAGTAAATAATGGTGGAATTTTCGGATCAATTCCCGGCAAAATTATTGGTGGAATTCCTGAAGACACTGCCGAGGAAGTTTCTGGAGGCATTCCTAAAGAATCCCTGATAGAATTTCGGATAGAATGCCAGGAGCAATTGTCGAAGGAAGAAAGCTTGCATATTGATTTTTCTGCCTATTTTATAATAAATATTATTTCAGAGAGGATTTGTTTAGAAATTCAGATGTATGGTTCTAGTTTTCTTAAACTTATGGAAGAATGCAGGATTTTTATAATAATTGTTATAGCCGATTTAATATTCTTTCTGAATACTAAGTTCGTTAATATTTTTCTCACTTTATTTAAAAATATCTGATGAGCAATAAATCACGCATTTTTAAATCCATTATTGTTTTAATCATTATTGTTTCGATTTGGTTTGGATTTGGTTTCATGTGTCAATATTCATGTGTTTTTATAAAACTACTATAAAACTACACGTAAAAAATTTAATGTTATTTATTATTAAGATTTCTAATACTTTTTTGCCAAAGCAGGCGCTTAATGATATGTATAAGAAAAAACTTATACATCGCATTAGTCACATACATTCCAAAACTTATACTTTTCATTAACTTATGAATGTTATTAGCTTTTTGATATGGGATCATTCATTAGGTGGCATAATAAAGAGTATAAATATTTTCGAATGGTTTTTCGCCATAACATATAAGGTTATTTTTTTACGTGTACGATTTGGAAGACCAAAAAAGTTGGCCCCCCCCCTTCTCGAAATCCTGGCTACGCCCATGTCAACGGGTCATTCCATGGAAGGCGGCGCAAAGCATATCTGACGAATCTTCTTTGGACAGCTTCGAACCGGTCACTCCATACAGCCTGGTAGGGGTTCCAAACAACAGATGCAAACTCTAGTATTGAGCGTACTAGAGAGCAGTACAGTGCTTTGAAACACAACGGATCTTGGAACTCATTGGAGATTTTAAACATGAACCCAAGCTGGCGATTGGCTCTATCGATGGTATTTGAGAAGTGGCGGCTATAGGTAAGCTTTTCATCCAAAACAATTCCTAGGTCTTTAACATGATGAGCCCGTTGAAGTTGAGAACCAGCAATACTGTAGTCAAACTGGATGAAATTAGTCGTTCGTCGGAAACTTATGACACAGCACTTTTTTTTTTAACTAATTTTATTTGCTAATTATCTAATACATGCATTCATCTCTTAGACTAGGTGTTCCGTGTTTTCTTAACACTATCATCCTTATTTGCTATGTTACGCTTTTAGTTATTATTAATACATTTCAATTGCCTCTGGCAGTTAGAATTTTTCCTCTGGTTGAATTGAACCATGTAGGAATTACAATGTTTTCAACTTAAACTAAACTTAACCTATTTTATACTAAGGGTACAAGGAGTTAATCGTTGCAATAGAAGATTGCAACGATTTTTGTCTAAAATTGGAAATTATTTTGTTGGACATTTGTTGCAATGTCTCAATATTAGAAATTCTATGAAGTTCATTGGTACTATACCACGGAGGCAACTTCAGAATCATTTTCAGAATTTTATTTTGAATCCTCTGAAGTGCCTTCTTTCTGGTATTGCAGCAACTAGTCCATATTGGCACAGCATACAACATGGCAGGTCTAAAATTTGTTTGTAAATCAAAAATTTGTTATTAGGAAACAGTTTTGATTTTCTGTTGATAAGTGGATATAGACACTTAATATATTTGTTACATTTTGCTTGAAGGCCTTCAATGTGATTTTTAAAAGTTAATTTTGATCTAGCAGAAGTCCTAAATATTTAGCTTCGCTAGACCAATTAATTGGAACCCCATTCATAGTGACAATATGTCTGCTAGAAGGTTTCAAATAAGAAGCTCTCGGCTTATGTGGGAAAATTATAAGCTGAGTTTTGGAAGCATTCGGGAAAATTTTCCATTTTTGCAAGTAAGTGGAGAAAATATCCAAACTTTTTTACAATCTACTACAAATGACACGCAGGCTTCGCCCTTTGGCTGAAAGGCCTGTGTCATCTGCAAACAAAGATTTTTGACACCCTGGTGGCAAATCAGGGAAGTCAGAAGTAAAAATGTTAAACAATATGGGTCCCAGTATGCTGCCTTGGGGAACTCACGCTCTTACAGGTAATCTATCAGATTTAGAATTCTGATAGTTTACCTGCAGTGAGCGATCTGATAAATAATTTTGGATCAGTTTAATAATGTACAGAGGAAAATTAAAATTCATCAATTTTACAATCAAACCTTCATGCCAAACACTGTCAAATGCTTTCTCTATATCAAGAAGAGCAACTCCAGTCGAATATCCTTCAGATTTGTTGAGCCGAATTAAGTTCGTAACTCTTAATAACTGATGAGTGGTTGAATGCCCATGGCGAAAACCAAATTGCTCATCAGCAAAAATAGAATTGTCATTAATATGAACCATCATTCTATTTAGAATAATCTTTTCAAACAGTTTGCTAGAAGCCTCAGCTGGATTTTTGTCCGGCTTCAAAATTGGAATAACTTTGGCATTCATCCATTTATCTGGGAATTATGCCAATTAAAAACACTTGTTAAATAAATTAACTAAAATAAAATAAATTAAAGAGCTCTAAATAAATTAAAGAGCTCTCAGGAAGTTTTTTGATAAGTATGTAGAAAATACCATCATCACCCGGAGCTTTCATATTTTTAAATTTTCTAGTAATAGATTTCACTTCATCCAAATTAGTTCCCAACGAAGGGTCAAAAACATTCTCTTGATTGAGAATGTCTTCGAAGCTCCGTGTAACCTGATTCTCAATTGGACTAGTGAGACCTAAACTAAAATTATGGGCACTCTCGAACTGCTGAGCAAGTTTTTGAGCCTTTTCGCCATTTGTTAATAAAATTTTATTTCCCTCTTTAAGCGCTGGAATTGGCTTTTGAGGTTTTTTAAGAATTTTCGTTAATTTCCAAAAGGGTTTCGAACTGGGATCCAACTTCGAGACATTATTCTCAAAGTTGGTATTTCTCAGAATAGCGAAACGTTTTTTTTAATTTCGTTTTGCAAATCTCGCCAAATAATTTTCAAAGTGGGATCGCGAGTTCTTTGGTATTGCCTTCGCCTCACATTTTTAAGACGGATCTGACGTAGCTGAAGATAGTCGTCAATAATAATGGAGTTGAATTTGATTTCACATTTCGGAATTGCAATGCCTCTGGCTTCGACAATTAAATTTGTCAAAGATACGAGCACATTATCAATATCACTTTTGGTATCGAGAGGAATATTAACATCAAAATTCCTATCGATATACGTTTTGAGAGAAATCCCAATCAGCTCTATGATAATTAAAAGTAGAGCTGATTGGATTATAAATGGCTTCTTGTGAGATTTCAAATGTCACAGGAAGGTGATCAGAGTCAAAGTCTGCATGAGTTACCAATTGGCCACACAGCTGACTTGAATCCGTTAAAACTAAATCAATTGTAGAAGGATTTCGACTGGAAGAAAAACAAGTTGGTCCATTGGGATATTGAATAGTATAATATCCCGCAGAACAATCTTCAAATAAAATTTTACCATTGGAATTGCTTTGAGCATTATTCCATGAACGGTGTTTGGCATTGAAGTCACCAATTAAGAAGAATTTTGATTTGTTGCGAGTCAGAATTTGAAGATCAGCTTTCAACAAATTCTTTTGCTGCCCATTGCATTGAAAAGGCAAGTAGGCTGCAATGAAGGAAAATTGACCAAAATTTGTTTCAACAGAAACTCCCAAGGTTTCAAAAACTTTGGTTTCAAACGAAGAAAATAATTTATGTTTGATACGTCTATTGATGACAATGGCGACCCCACCACAGGCGCTGTCAAGACGATCATTTCTGTAGATAAAATAATTTGGATCTCGTTTAATGGAGAGTCCTGGTTTTAAATAGGTTTCAGTTATAATGGCAATATGCACATTATGAACTGAAAGGAAGTTGAATAATTCATCTTCCTTACCCTTTAGAGAGCGGGCATTCCAATTTAGAACTTTCACACAATTATTTGGATCCATTGAAACGGAGTCCGATAACAATTTTTTGTGTGTACTTCATACCAACCTGAACAGCTTCAGGAATGGTATTTGCTTTGAACATTGCATCAATCATGTGATGCAATTGTTCAGTTAAAAAATCAAAATCGGAAGCAGTCATGCTACCTGAATCGGCAACATGACCGTTATTTTCCGTTGGGACATGGGTATAAACCTCATTTTGAGAAGAGAAATTTTGTCTACCAGCAGCGATGTTTGCATACGTAGGTACATTGGAAAAATTGGAATTTACTGAAGTGCTTGCTACCCGTTGACGAGCGGCAAAATTTGTTTGTGAATTGTGGTGGGTATGAATTGCTCGACCGGTAACCGGTTTCGAAGTTTGAGCGTTTGAAAAATTTCTACCCGGCGAATCTGGGATCCGATTGGAACTTTCCGTAATCAATTTTGCACGGAATTCAAAACTTTTTGCGTGAATGGCATTCCCAGAAATTGGATTTATGATTGCCCCCACAGTTTGCGCACTTAAATTTATTGGAATCTTCTCTCACAGGACATGCGTCCTTGGCGTGGGAGGTTCCACCACAAATCATGCATTTAGCATCCATGTGACAATGTTTGGTTCCATGACCCCACTTTTGGCACTTACGGCACTGGGTAGGGTTTTGAAATTTCCCCAGGCCTGCGGAAATGTTCCCATGTAACACGGACATGGGACATAATACAGGCCTTTTCAAGCTTTTCATATTATTTAGTTCACTTTTGTTAAAATGAACTAAATAAAATTCTTGAGAAATGCCCTCTGGGAAGTACCAGAATGGGATTTCTTTTCATCTTAATTACTTGGACTGGTAAAATCCAAGTAATTAAGAAATTTCAATTTTAAGCTCATCCAGTGATTTGTAATCACTGGGAGACCTTTCAAGACGACTTTGAACAATCGCTCAGTTTTGTCGTCGTATGTGAAGAATTTATGGCGCTTCTCAGTTAAATAGTGAAGAAGACGTTTGCGATCGTCAAAGGATCCCGGCAAAACGCGGCAGTCACCCTTCCTAGCAATCTGAAATGAAACCTTGATCCCCTGAAGGTTACTCAAAATCTCATTCCGGAAGCCAGAAAACTCGGCAACAGATACCACAATTGGCGGAATCCTTTGCTTTTTTCGCATGAATCGAATCACCTGGGCTAGAGGTAGATTCGATTTGCTCAATTTCATCATTAATCAAATCGAACTGATTGCTCAGTTCGATTGGAGAAGAATTATTTCTGATATTAGAGTTAGAAGGAATATCTGAATTCTCCAGCTTCCTTCTATTTTTCCGCGCTTTGGCAGGACGGTGTTGAAAGCTTGTTTCTTTGAAGGAAGTTGAGAAATTCCCTCATCCTCTTGTTTTTATTAATGCTCATAGCTGAGCGTGGAGACGTGACCTTCTAAGAGTATTTTTTCCAGAACGGTGTCCCTGCAGGATTACCACCGCTTGTCGGAATTTTACTTCCGCAAACGGGTCCAACGTAAAACGAAGGCACGGGTCCTTGCAAAGATCGTAACGGGATCAGTGGGTACAAATAGCGCTAAGAAGCACCGTTGAAATTAAAATAGCTTCGGGTAGTATTAAAAACTTCCTTCCGCAAAGAGAGAAAGAACCGCACAGCACGAAAGCACGATGCGGTCTGGCAACATGACCGTTATTTTCCGTTGGGACATGGGTATAAACCTCATTTTGAGAAGAGAAATTTGGTCTACCAGCAGCGATGTTTGCATACGTAGGTACATTGGAAAAATTGGAATTTACTGAAGTGCTTGCTAGCCGTTGACGAGCGGCAAAATTTGTTTGTGAATTGTGGTGGGTATGAATTGCTCGACCGGTAACTGGTTTCGAAATTTGAGCGTTTGAAATATTTCTACCCGTCGAATCTGGGATCCGATTGGAATTTCCCGTCATCAATTTTGCACGGGAATTCAAAACTTTTTTGCGTGAAGGGCATTCCCAGAAATTGGATTTATGATTGCCCCCACAATTTGCACATTTAAATTTATTGGAATCTTCTCTCACAGGACATGCGTCCTTGGCGTGAGAGGTTCCACCACAAATCATGCATTTAGCATCCATGTGACAATGTTTGGTTCCATGACCCCACTTTTGGCACTTACGGCACTGGGTTTTGGAAATTTCCCCCAGGCCTGCGGAAATGTTCCCATGTAACACGGACATGGGACATAATACAGGCCTTTTCCAAACTTTTTGTTAAAATGAACTAAATAAAATTCTTGAGAAATTCCCCTCTGGGAAGTACCAGAATGGGATTTCTTTTTCATCTTAATTACTTGGACTGGTGAAAATCCAGTGATTTGTCATCACTGGGGAGACCTTTCAAGACGACTTTGAACAATCGCTCAGTTTTGTCGTCGTATGTGAAGAATTTATGGCGCTTCTCACATAAATAGTGAAGAAGACGTTTGCGATCGTCAAAGGATCCCGGCAAAACGCGGCAGTCACCCTTCCTAGCAATCTGAAATGAAACCTTGATCCCCTGAAGGTTACTCAATATCTCATTCCGGAAGCCAGAAAACTCGGCAACAGATACCACAATTGGCGGAATCCTTTGCTTTTTCGCATGAATCGAATCACCTGGGCTAGAGGTAGATTCGATTTGCTCAATTTCATCATTAATCAAATCGAACTGATTGCTCAGTTCGATTGGAGAAGAATTATTTCCGATATTAGAGTTAGAAGGAATATCTGAATTCTCCAGCTTCCTTCTATTTTTTCCGCGCTTGGGCAGGACGGTCTTGAAACCTTGTTTCTTTGAAGGAAGTGGAGAATTCAGAGACTCACCCTTCCTTTTTTTTGTTTATACTCATTGCTGAGCGTGGAGACGTGACCTTCTAAGAGTTTTTTTTCCCAGAACGGTGTCCCTGCAGGATTACCACCGCTTGTCGGAATTTTACTTCCGCAAACGGGTCCAACGTAAAACGAAGGCACGGGTCCTTGCAAAGATCGTAACGGGATCAGTGGGTACAAATAGCGCGTAAGAAGCACCGTTGAAATTAAAATAGCTTCGGGTAGTATTAAAAACTTCCTTCCGCAAAGAGAGAAAGAACCGCACAGCACGAAAGCACGATGCGGTCTGCTATGACACAGCACTTCGGAATGCTCAGAACCATCATATTCCGAGTACACCAGTCATGGAAGATTTCGAGAAGGTTCTGTAGCTCATAGCAGTCAGTGAGGTCTCGGACAACTACATACATTTTAAGGTCATCGGTAAACAACAGCAGCATACCTCCACGTTGCAGTATAAGGGTTACATCGTTTATAAACAGCGAGAATAGCAAGGGTCCAAGGGTGCTACCTTGTGGAACTCCAGAAAGGTTCGAGAAACAGTCGGACGAATTGTTTCCAATACTCACCGACATTTGGCGTCCAACCAGATATGATCTGAGCCAAGTGCATAAAGCAAAAGAACAGCCCATTTTTTCTAGTTTTGCAAGCAGAAAGTCATGACTAACTTTGTCGAAGGCAGATTTTAGATCGGTGTAAACGGCATCTATTTGGAATTTTTTACACATGTTCTCCATGCAAAACGAAGTAAAACTGGTAATATTCGTTTCCACAGAGCGGCCGGAAAGAAACCATGCTGATACGGGCTGATGTAATTTTTAGCAGGAAGCGAACATTCTATCATTCATCAGCGACTCGAACACTTTCAACACCACTCCGAGTAATGTGATGCCACGGTAGTTTCTCACATCACGTTTGTCGCCTTCTTGAAAACTGGGAACATAGTAGAGCATTTCCACTGCACAGGAAATTTACTCTGCTGGAGTGATAGGTTGAATAGTAGACAGAGTGGAACAGCTAGAATATCAGAACATTTTTTCAGCACGGCCGATGGAAGAACGCTAGGTCCAGGAGAAAATGATGATTTGGTCTGACGTATCGCTGACAGAACCATTTGAACGTCTATATCAAAGATATCCACATCCACTACATTACTAGGTACTCCACTCACAGCTCTATCAGTGTCATCCTGAGAAGGCGAATAGCTCGAGAATACACTTGAGAAGAGTTTAGCGAAAAGGCTGCATTTCTCCTCAGTATTCAGCGCAATGTCGTTATCGAGAAAAACACTTGATGGCAGTCCAGTTTCCTTCCTTTTAGAATTCACGAAAGACCAAAACTTCTTAGGGTGTCATCGGAGATTTCGTTGCGTGAGATGAACATAATGTTTATAACGAAGTTTATTATACTGCCGATAATCATTGCTGGCAATGTTGAAGTTCCGTTTAGTGAAGGCACACCGTCGATAGGTATAAGCGCGAAGAGCTCTAGCGCGCACTCTTTTCAGGTTGCATAATAGAGCATTAACCCACGGTGGTTTCCTCGGAGGCTTTCGCTTCGGTACAGTGGCTGAAACGCAGTCACGTAGCAGACAGTTGGAGCGGTCTACAGCTGATTCGATGTCCAGGCGGTCTAAAACATTCCAGTCAATACGGGACAAGCATTGAAGTAACGTTCAAATTGCCGGAGACTCAAGGACTAGTGTTTGAATAAAACAACTTTTAAGATTCAGAAATGAAATAGTTTATTTTTTCAGCTCCATCTCCTTCACGGAAATTTTTCTGCTATCTCCAACTATGAATCGCTTAAAATTCATCTTTAAGGTGAAATTAGATTTAAGTTAAACATACGCTCGCTTACTGTTAGGTGATTCCTTTCCGCTCATCGATTTCATTCGTCCACTGCCCACGCTATGGGCCGTTTGCGTTTGTAGTCTTCAATTAATAATAATAATACGCATAGGTATCTGGTATTTTTGTTGATCTGTTTGTTTTTCGCTTTTACTACCTCTTGTTTCTGTTAATAAAGATAAATTTCCATCTTAGTAACTTTCTTCACCTTGTTTATTTTTTCTAGAATCACTAATTGTTTTAGAGTTCGGTACAGCATTGTACCAGTTGATTTTTAAGGTGAAGTCCATAAACTTAGTCAAACGTAACGCCCAATATGTAATAAAGTTCTGCTTTCTTTTGCTATGATTTTTATGTTGAAAAGTTATTTCTCCCGTTTTCGATAATAGTTTTTAATTGGTAAAGCGCGCAATTTGCTGTTATATAGTGCACTCGTTTATTACTTGAAATTTTCTCTATTGATAGTGTTTTGTTTTTCTCTTCAGGACTCTTTAAATTTCATCTTCAACCTTCTAATGTTTCGTCTTCAATCTGCTATTAGTTTTGTTGCTCACCAGCATTATTAATATGTAGTATAAGAAACCCGTGTAAGTGCGATTTTCTTTTGTTTCGATTATCTTAAACTTTGTGAAATACTATTTACAAGTGGTAGCTTTGATCGAATCGAGTATGCGGTGATCCTTACTCAAGTAACACAGAAATGTTCCAAAACAAAAATGAAACAAAAGTTGGATAATTGTAACGCACATACGGAGAGTTGTGAAATTAGTAGGTGGTTAGTTCTCTCTTGACTGAGTGCATAGCATTCGACTGTTGCTTTACTTCATCTTATCTTTCAAATGCACTTAATATAGTAGGAACGCATTACTTAATTTGATACGCTGTAATAAAGTTTAATTAGAATAATTAATTGACCCTCACTCGAAGTCTTCCATCTTGGTGTGTTTTAAACTGTGTATTTTGTATACAGTCCCTTCTTAATAATTGTTCAAATTACCAATAATGGTCAACGTCGAGTTTGGGCGAACTCACTGTATGAATCAAATATGGTTAAACGAATTAATCACTAGTTCTTTGAATGTGTTGTTGAAGATAATGTTTAATGAAAATAAATGGAAGTGTTCGGTTATGGAAAGGATGATTCTCAAATTTTTCCGGTGAGTAGTAACACTGTCTTAACGGTGAGTAGTAACACTGAAACTGCTCTTTTTTTCAATGAATAGTTGTATTATGCATGTGATAAGTATACTTCATAAAGTATAATTGCATATACCGTGGACCTCCGGTAATATGACCGTTTTTAATCTGGACACATTTTAATTTGAACCCCGATCGTTTGAAAATCGTTCAAATTTAAAATGCACAGTATAAAAATGTTACAGCATATATTATGTAACTAAAAGGCTCCGTTCGATTCCAATTTTCCATCACTTTTTAAAATTACAGGCCGTCGTTACTATGGAGCATGTATTCAATATTGCGTATAAGAAAAAGTTGGATGTAAAATTAGAGGCTATTGAACACAAAAATATGAGTTCAAATATTTCTATAGCGTATAATTTTCAGAATTTTTAACTGTCTGGTTCAAATTTCATTTAGCACGTGGAATCGAGAAAAGAAAAATAGAACATCGTGAAACGCCGAATCAAAAGAAACCAGCATAGAGAGCAGCCTGAAACCAGTTTTTCTGATGCAAATAGAGTAACCAGAAGTTCAAATTAAAAATGAACCCCGTTAATTTGAATGAGGTACTGTTCAAATTATCGGGGGTCCACGGTCCAAATCACCAAAAATGTTTTTTTTTCAACTGGAACACTTCGCGGTGGCTAGAATCGTGTTTTAGCGCCTTTATGTAATAGTACTTTTATTATGTGATTTAGCGTAATAACGAGTGAAAAGTGAGATGAAAAAAATATTTTTACACTTTACAACATACAAGGTATATATTTTCGCAAGAGTTGTAGCAAAAGTTCTCCTGAAAAACTTTGTCGAAGACTTTGAAGATTTATTGCTTTTTATGCCAAAAAGCTTTCAACATGTTCGACGAATAAGCAATAAGCATACAAGCATATGGAGACGCATGGTGCATTGGTTCATCAACTCGTTCTTGTGATGGGAGATTGATTTCTGCTTTGCATAGTAGTAGGGTATTTAATCATGGTTTGAACCAAATGGCAGGCATCAGATGAGCCATCAAAATAAAGTTTATTTATATCATTATAGAAACTTGTTACAGCTGCGAACTCTAGTTTATATGGAAGCTTAGTTCATTATCTGGGTTCATCCATGATTGGATACCCTAAATGGTTTTTGATGAAACATTCCTTACATTCGCTTACAACTATACAGTTTAGCCATTAATTTTAAGTTCATTACTTGTACTTTGTTATGCGTATGACATTGACTGCCACAATTTTGCCCTTTGTCAAGTTGCAGTAAAATCAAATATGACTAAAAATCCAATGAAACTGTTATCACCTTTTTTATTTTTCAAGTTTTTAAGTCGCAATAGCCACTAATCGACGTATTTCAATATTATCTAAAACTTTCTAGATCATGCAAAAAATGTAGAAATAAAATAGAAAAAGTTATGATAAAAAAAAACATTTTTAAGGGGTTGTCAGCATAAAACGTAAAACATCTCCAAAAGTAATGGAATTAGGGTTTAGACAGGTATTTTCGTCTTTTCGTCATAGTCTCGAAAACCAATAAAAGAGAAACTTTTTTGACAAACTCATCCGTATCAAATCGTAAGCTCAGGAGATACGTTCTGCTATAGTGGAGTTCTAGCTAAAGGACGTTCCTTTCGATGGTTTTAGCCCCTATGACAATGGACGGAAATACCTGCCGTTTCCCTACGAACTTTGTGTCTTCGACAAAGTTTTTTAGAAGAACTTTTGCTACAACTTTTATGACGAATCAAAGCTTATAGTCGTGAAGTGGTAAAAATAAATTCATCATCCCACTTTTTGGGGGATTGGTCAGTAAGCTGAATACCTCCAAAGAAGCGCATTGACTTTGACTGATTGACTGATAAAAAGATTATAAATATTTCATATATCATAAAGAATCGTGGGTTTGTAAATTGTTATACACACCTGAACTTACAAAAAAAAATTGAGAAAAATGTATCATCCCACCTTTTAACCTTCCGCAACTCGCTTCAACTTTCATAACACGAGAACTCGCGTGTTGTAAAAAGTACAACAGTCCTAAAATCTGTTATAATGAAGCCAATTCAAATGATATCAACGTGATTTTTTTGGGAAAATAATAAAGGGGATATATTCTCTTATTGAGGACATTTTGAGGACCTTCTGCTGGTCCTCCGGAAGTTCTGGAACCAACGGAACACCGGTGAAAATAGTCCATCTTCACAGTAAATGGCGCAATGTTTCTTATAAGAATTTTAAAAAATCTAAAAACTCTGAAATAAATCTAAATCCATCTATAATCCCATGCGGCCCTATGAGTCAAGAAAAAAAAAATGATTCAGAATTCTCCCACTGAGTGGCGCTAGTGTACATGAAATGATCAGTTTGGTTCGATATCTCGAGATCTATGGGATTTAGGAAATTTCCGTCTTCTACAAAGTTGTTCAAGGTTTGGAAATCAATATGTTGAGAAACTGTTTAGTTCAGAATTCAGCCGTAAGGCGGCGCTAGTGTATATGAGTGTTATAGTGTTATATGAGTTTGGTCAGATATCTCGGGATCTGTGGGAATTTGAAAGTGGCCGTCTTCTACAAAGTTGTTCGAGGATTGGAATCCAATATGTCGAGAAGCTAATTGGTTTGAAATTCATCCGCAATGTGACGCTACTGTATATGAGAGATCAGTTTGGTTTGATATCTCAGGATCTATTGGTTTTGGAAAGTTGCCATTTTCTATAAAGTTGTTCGAGCATTGGAAACCCATATGTTGAGAAACTGTTTAGTTCGATATCTCGGGATCTATGGGATTTAGTAAATTGCCGTTTTCTACAATGTTGTTCAAGTACAAAGAACCAATATGCTGAGAAACTGTATAATTTATAATTCATCCACAAGGAAGCGTTATTGTATATGAGAGATCAGTTCTTTGATATCTCGGGATCTGTGGTATTTAGAAAGTTACCGTCTTCTACAAAGTTGTTCGACGATTATTTAGTTTAGAAATCATCCGCAAGGTGGCCCTACTTATGTAGCATCCCTTACATCTTTCGCCTTATTCAAATCTGTTTCACATTAACATCTTGAAATTCAATCCTAGAGAACGAAGCCTTAAATTTATAGTTTACATTCCGTTCTCAGTAGGTCATAAAATTCCATTACAAGGTCGCCTCGAACCTTTCTCTTGTTTACACACTTTTGCCTGTTGAATAAGCACAACTGTTTGTAGCCTTCCGCATGGGCGCAGCTATGCTTACGCTGCAGGGTCATATGGTTGTAATTAAATTGTTTTTGGAAACATCGCTGGTGGCTTGAGTTTGGGCAAGCATGAGCAAGTAGCCTTTAAGATATATGGTAAGCGAAATACACGAGCAGTCGAGTACTGAAGCTGAAACAGAGAACGTGACATGTTATGCTATCATCCGAACTCCAAAGTTGGCATACCGTGACAGAGATCACTGAAAGTGTGAATAGTGATAGATTAACTTAGCTACTGAAAAGTGAAATCGAATCAAAGTCGCAAAAGTTGAACTACTATTGGTGAACAAACCTAAGTGGCAGTGCAGTGCACACACGGTGAAACGGATCGAGCAAGTGTTTGTTTCTTTGCCCAACGAAAATTGAACAATCGAAATGGGCTGGTTTAGTGACACATTTATCACCCACAATGAAGTAAGCACCACCGAAATACGTATCGTCGCTGGAACAGCAGTGATTCTGCTAGTAGTGCTGTTGGCGTACCTGTGCTTAAGAATGCATGGCAAATTCACAAACGCAAAAATACAAGATAGAGTGCAACGAGAAATACGACTCAATAATTTGAGCGCTAGTAACGTGGTGTAATGCAGAAATTATGCACGAACATAAAAACTCTCAATGTCAAAAACTAAACTCTTTGTGTAACGTTAACGAAAACCAACGTACATATAGACAATAGTGCAGTGCGTTAAGTTCAATGAAGACGAGTATTAGACAAAAGTGAAGTGCTGTAGCCAAAGACGAGCTAAATTATTATCAACAACAAGAAACAGGCGAAGGAAGAGCCAATTATGAGTTAATACGCAACGACGAAGATTGAACAGGGATGTGCCAAAATATCATCAACAACAAGAAACAGGCGAAGGAAGAGCTGATTATGAACGACGAAGATTGGCCAAGGAAGAGTCAAATTGTCATCAACACCCGTGGATTTTGGAGATCGGTGCGCTATGACCCAGCGCTATAGACGACGTTGCTGATGATGTGCTGTACACTGCGAGCGGTAAATTAAGGTACTGTGAATCTTGAAATGTAAATAGTGGATCCAACCTTGAATTGATTACTAGATTATATACCCAAACTAAAATCATGTGCGATTTCAAGTGTAATGGACATAATAGAATGTAATTTAGCTCAATTAAAATTATTCAAACGAATTTTAGAAAAGCTCCTAATCGGAAATATCGCAGAAGTACACTACTGAATAAACTTGCGGAAGTTCAAACTCTTAGAAATAATATAAATAATGAATTAATCGCCATTGAAAACACTATTGCTATTGGAACATTTGATCAAATTAGAAAAATAGAAAGGTCGATAACTGGGGAATTGCAGCTTACTATTGAACAAAAATTAGCTAACCTGGGTGATAAACCTGATATAACATTAAAAAGCTTAGGAAAACTTATTGTCATTAGTTATCGGTTAACCAAATCTGCAAAAATGGCAACGCTTATAGAAACAGTCAAGACTGTAACCGCACTTTTGCCTACGTACGATGGCACACCTAGTAAACTGAGAAATTTTTGGACGCACTTGAAGTCGTCAAACAGATTGCCATTAAAGCAGATCAATTACCGACGGTAATTAACATTGTTTTAACAAAATTGGAAGGGCGAGCAAGACATGCTTTCCCGGCAGCACCTGCAACTATTGATGCAATCATCACCAAACTAAAGAGGTGTCGTCACCGATTCCTCCTGAGACTATCATTGCCAAATTGTCCTCTTGTAATCAGAGAAATAATATCGCTGCATACACTAAGGAAGTAGAAGAACTAACAATGCAACTTGAAGCGGCGTATATAGCGAAAGAAATTCCTACGGCCGTAGCTCAATCAATGGCTACGAAAGAAGGAATTAAATACTTAACTGCGGGACTGAAAGACGAAAAACTTCCATCATTATTAACGCGGGCCAGTTTAAATCCATTACAGCAGCAATTACCAAAACTCTTGAAGAGTCTCCTCAGAGCTCAAATGTGGTAACAGTACAGTATGCAAGAAGCCACCCTAGACAATATCAGTTTAGATGGCAAGCATCTGAAATCAACAGTCCAATCGATTCCATAATTCAAACTACCGTGGTGGACGCTATAATTATCGCACCCAAAATAATCAGCGCTACCATGATCGCCCACAAAATAGTGAAAACCGTGAAAATCGAGATGGCAGAAACGAAAATTTTAACACTCATCGGCGGTATGGTAATAATCAATCTCGTGGGAGCAGAGGTGGACCTCCTCCTCAACGAAACGTGTATGTTTCGGAAAACGGCAGAGGGCCTTCGGAAAATCCCCAAGCCGAGGCACGACAAAGCAACGGGGAGACAACATTTCCAAACAGGGAGTAAATGTGTTTAACTGTGACTTAAATTACTCCAATTTCGTTCAACTTAGACTAGATATGTGTGAGAAACCTGTAAATTTAACTGTAGACACTGGTGCGGATGTGTCCATAATTAAAGAAAATTTGTTAAATGAATTCCAAAAAATATATATTAAACAAAAGTGCACCATTAAAGGAGTGACCGATGGGAAAATTGAAACTATCGGAAGCACGCCCACGAACATAATAATTGATAACACTTCCATACCACATAACTTCCAAGTTGTTACAAAACATTTCCCGATTCAAACAGATGGTATACTTGGAAGGGATTTCTTAGCCAAGCATGGATGCAATATTTGTTTGAAAACTTGGCTTATAACATTTGAAATTGGTCGAAAAAGATTTGAAGTACCAATAGAAGATAAATTTAATGGTAATATAGTTATTCCTCCAAGGTGTCAAGTCATCAAAAAGTTAAAATTATCCCACGTAAAGGAAGACAGTGTAATTCTGTCCAAGCAAATCAGACCAGGAGTGTTCTGCGCCAATACCATAGTTGGTCCTGAGGCACAATATGTAAAATTTGTAAATGTTAATAATAAAGCCGAAGTAATTCCACATAATTTTGACGTTTTGAAAATTGTACCAATCAGAAATTACTCCACATTACCGCTAGATAAACATGAAAATAATGACAACGATAGGGTTCAACAGTTAATGAATGAACTTAATTTACAAAGCTCATTGCCAGAAGTCAAGCGGAAGCTGGGAGACTTATGCGCAAAATTTAATGATATCTTCGCATTGAAAAATGACACACTAACAGCGAATAACTTTTATAAACAAAAATTCATTTGGAGAAAAGTAATCCAGTTTATATAAAAAATTATAGATTACCGGAGGTTCACAGGCAAGAAATAAATAACCAAGTGAACAAAATGCTTCATGATAAAATTATTCAACCATCCATTTCACCTTTTAATTCACCAATTCTTTTGGTGCCCAAAAATCAACACTGACGAAAAGAAATGGCGATTAGTCGTTGATTTTCGTCAGCTCAATAAACAAATAATACCGGATAAATTCCCACTTCCACGCATTGACGAAATCCTAGACCACATTGGACGAGCAAAATATTTTACTACTTTGGATTTAATGTCCGGGTTTCATCAAATTGAGCTCGACAATAAGTCAAAACGATATACAGCCTTCTCCAGTCCTGATGGACATTACGAGTTCAATCGCCTACCATTCGGATTGAACATATCACCTAACAGCTTCCAGAGGATGATGACGATTGCGCTCAGTGGACTACCACCAGAGTGCGCGTTTCTTTACATTGACGATATCATTGTCATGGGTTGTTCCGTCAGTCATCACCTTAAAACCTGGAATGCGTGTTTACCAAACTACGAGAACATAACTTGAAACTTAATCCTCGAAATGTGTCTTCTTTGCATCAGACGTTACGTATTTGGGTCATCATATTTCTGAAAAAGGCATCCAACCAGATAGGTCGAAATTCTCCGCAATAGAAAATTATCCCACACCGAAAGATGCAGACGAAGTTCGTCGATTTGTCGCGTTCTGTAACTATTACAGACGATTTATTCAAAATTTTGCAGAGATTGCCTACCCTTTGAACAAACTATTACGGAAAAATGTAAAATTTGATTGGACCTCAGAATGCCAACTTGCATTCGATTCTCTGAAAAAGAAATTAGTATCACCTACCATACTACAATTTCCTAATTTTAAAGAACATTTTACCCTGATAACCGACGCTTCGAAAATTGCATGTGGTGCAGTCCTTACTCAAAAGTATGATAATATTGACTTACCAATTGCGTTTGCGAGCAAAGCATTCACAAAAGGTGAAGCCAATAAATCAACTATTGAGCAAGAGCTCACTGCAATTCACTGGGCTATTACTCATTTTCGTCCCTATCTTTACGGTCGTAAATTTACTGTGAAAACAGACCATAGGCCGTTAGTATATTTGTTTTCAATGAAAACACCTTCCTCTAAATTAATCAGAATGAGAGTAGCTCTCGAAGAGTTTGATTTCGATGTACAATATGTGCCTGGAAAGACAAACTTTGGAGCTGATGCTCTGTCTAGAATCAAAGTTGATACCGAAGTCTTGAAAGACATGTCTGTTCTTATGGTACAAACAAGAGCAGCAGCAAAGAAAAATGAAGAGACTGATCACCTCAACATCCGAGAGTCACTCAACTACTATGAAACATACAACCTTCCTAAATTAGTCATTGAGCGCTCAGCCACACGAGATGGCATTTTAATCAACATAATGGATAAAAGCTATAAAAGGAGTTGACTCAAGCGTCAATCATCCACACAAAGCTATCCGAAGTAAATGAGAATCTAAGTAAAATCGTGAAACAAATTGAAGCAATTGCAAATAAGCTGAAGGTAAAGTTGTTAGCTCTAGCGTTGACTAACGAAATCTTCCGAATAACTGATATTCAAACTTTCAAGCAAGCTTGTAACAACGAATTGAAGAATTTAAACATCTTGATTTATCAACCACCACAGTTGGTTGTTAACAAAGATGAAATAGAAAACATAATTAAATCATATCATAATACGTGTATTGGAGGCCATGTTGGTTCAAACAGACTTTATCAAAAGTTAAGGTGCCAATACACATGGAAAAATATGAAGAAATCTATTTTTGATTTTGTCAAAACATGTTCAAGTTGTCAGAAAAACAAACACACAGTTAAAACAAACGAAAATTTTGTCCTAACACCCACACCGCATAAACCTTTCTGATTCAATTGCCATGGATACAATTGGACCATTTACAAAATCTAATACAGGAAATAGGTATGCACTTACAATACAATGCGACCTATCCAAATATATAATCATCAAGGCAATACCAAATAAACAAGCAGAAACTTTAGCTAAAGCGTTTGTGGAAAGTTTCGTTTGATATATGGAACACCTTCAATCATTAGAACGGATCAAG
The DNA here is from genome assembly GCF_024139115.2 of Armigeres subalbatus. Taxonomy (NCBI): domain Eukaryota; kingdom Metazoa; phylum Arthropoda; class Insecta; order Diptera; family Culicidae; genus Armigeres; species Armigeres subalbatus. The sequence goes on from NC_085141.1 coordinate 334,911,982, forward strand.
GTACCGAGTATAAAAACGGTATTTTTGACAAAATCGCTGAACTATTACATATGAAGCAATCTTTCTCAACACCTTACCACCCACAGACTATTGGAAGTCTTGAAAGGAATCACCGTTGCCTGAATGAATATATAAGACAGTTTGTCAATGAATCACATAGTGATTGGGATGAATGGTTACCTTATTATTCATTTTGCTACAACACGACTCCACGTCCAGATTTTCAATACACTCCATTTGAACTAATTTTCGGTCATCAAGCAGTTCTTCCTCAAAATCTAATTGATCCAAAAGCAATAGAACCAATTTATAATTTAGATCAGTATCAGTTTGAACTTAAACAAAAATTGCAAGCAGCTAGAATTAAAACCAAATATTTAATAGAAAAGGAGAAAAATAAACGAATTCAAAAGCAAGGCATGAATAGTAACCCCATCAAAATTCAAGTAAATGATAAGGTAATGATTACAAATGAAAACCGAAATAAATTAGATGCAGTTTACAAAGGACCATATACAGTGGTTCAAATAAATCATCCAAACGTTAAAATCAAAAATGAAAAATCAGATATACAAGAAGTTCATAAAAATAGATTAATTAAACTTCACTAAAAATAATATCAAAACAGGAAAAAATGTTAAAAAAAATATAATAGTTATAGCAATGTTATCTCAAATTCAAGCCAGCAACTTTTATCGGAACGCTCTGGGCATTCCTTCTCAAAGGGGGATGGTGTAGCATCCCTTACATCTTTCGCCTTATTCAAATCTGTTTCACATTAACATCTTGAAATTCAATCCTAGAGAACGAAGCCTTAAATTTATAGTTTACATTCCGTTCTCAGTAGGTCATAAAATTCCATTACAAGGTCGCCTCGAACCTTTCTCTTGTTTACACACTTTTGCCTGTTGAATAAGCACAACTGTTTTAGCCTTCCGCATGGGCGCAGCTATGCTTACGCTGCAGGGTCATATGGTTGTAATTAAATTGTTTTTGGAAACATCGCTGGTGGCTTGAGTTTGGGCAAGCATGAGCAAGTAGCCTTTAAGATATATGGTAAGCGAAATACACGAGCAGTCGAGTACTGAAGCTGAAACAGAGAACGTGACATGTTATGCTATCATCCGAACTCCAAACTTTAGTCTTATATGAGAGATCAGTTTGGTTCCATATTTCGGGATCTATTGGTTTTGGAAAGTTGCAATCTTCTATAAAGTTGTTCGAGCATCCAAAATGACCATTTTCCGGGTTTTCCAAATTATTCGGAAGGCGGTGGCCACGTGCAGTCATAGCTGAAATATCTTCAAGATCACCGTCAGAAAAGGTTTAGAAAAAAATGCGCTGCTCTAGGAAAAACTTTCCAAAATCATCATTTCTACGGTCGTTCCGGATTATCCCGAAGGCCATCTGGTGGTCACCTGCGGTCATAGCAGAGTAATGACTGAGAATTTCATCCAAAATCACCGTCAGAAATGGTTTAGAAAAATTGTGCTGCTCTAGGACGAACTTCACAAAATTAAAGTTTTTACGGATGTTCCGGATTTTCTGGAAGGCCGCCTGGTGGCCACTGTGGTCGTAGCAGAGTAGGAGCTGTGTATTAACTCGAATATCGCCGTCAGAAATGGTTTACAAAAAATTGCGCTGCTCTAGGATAAACTTTTCAAAATTACCATTTTTACGGACGTTCCGGATTATCCGGAAGGCGGTCTGGTGGCCACCTACGGCCATAGGTGAGTGAGAACTGCGAATTAACTCAAAGGTTATTGTCAGAAATGGTTTAGAAAAAAATGCGCTGCTCTAGGACAAACTTTCCAAAATGACATTTTTTACGGACGTTCCGGATTATAAGGAAGGCCGTCCGATGGCCACCTACGGTTATAGCAGAATAAGAACTGTGGAATTTCTCTAAAATCACCATCAGGAAAGGTTTAGAATAAATTGCGCTGCTCTAGGACGAACTTCACAAAATGATAATTTTTACGGACGTTCCGGATTTTCCGGAAGGCCGCCTGGTGGCCACCTACGGTTATAGTAGAGTGAGAACTGTGGAATATCTCCAAAATCACCATCAGAAATGGTTTAGAAAAAATTGCGCTGCTCTAGGACGAACTTCACAAAATGACCATTTTTACGGACGTTCCGGATTATAAGGAAGGCCGTCTGATGGCCACCTATGGTTATAGCAGAATAAGAATTGTGGAATATCTCCAAAATCACCATCAGAAATGGATTAGAAAAAATTGCGCTGCTCTAGGACGAACGTCACAAAATTATCATTTTTACGGACGTTCCGGATTTTCCGGAAGGCCGCCTGGTGGCCACCTGGGGTCATAGCAGTGTGAGAAATGTGTTTTAGCTCAAACATCCCCATCAGAAATGGTTTAGAAAAATTGCGCTGCTCTCGGACGAACTTTCCAGAATGACAATTTTTACGGACGTTCCGGATTATAAGGAAGACCGTTCGATGGCCACCTAAGGTTATAGTAGAGTAAGAACTGTGGAATATCTCCAAAATCACCATCAGAAATGGTTTAGACAAAAATGCGCTGCTCTAGGACGAACTTGACAAAATGACCATTTTTACGGACGTTCCGGGTTTTCCGGAAGGCTTCTGGTGCCCACCTACGGTCATAGATGAGTGAGAACTGCGAATTAACTCCAAGGTTATTGTCAGAAATGATATAGAAAAATCGCGCTACTTTAGGATGAATTGTTAATGAAATAAATAAATAATTCATTACTGGTCACTTTTCTCAGTGCACCTGAGCCTTTTATTTAGCTATGTTTACCCGAGCCTTCTATCGAATCACTTTTATTATCTTTTCAATTGATGAAGAACTATTTTTTTTAGAAATACATGGTGGTTTGGTGCAAAATGATCAACTGACTAAAAAGTTATCTCATTTTTACTCAATGTGTTGTACTTTTTACAACGGTGCAAGTCCCGGAAGGTTAACTCATGCGCCATGGTAATATTTCAGTAGGACTCTTCACAACAACATTAGACTTGAAATAAATTGCATGCGAAAGCGCCAATGTTTTAATTGAATACATATCATGCTTATGCACCATGTACTTTTATGAAATTGAACTAGCCACATACAAAGTTATAAAAATTCTTTATTCATATTTCATGTGATGGGAAACCTAATCGCAGAATATTTACTACGCATAATTTTGTCAAGCGTATGGCAAATCCTTCGAAAATGCCGTGAATACCAGGTCCCAACGCACCATTTGTTTATCGATGGCATACAACAATATATTGATCACGTAAAGCTGTGGAAAATTATGGACGAGAACAGCTTTTCTGGGAGCTTACCAGACTGATCAAAGCAACGGTGGATGGTATGCAAAACTGTGTGAAGATTTGGGACGAACACTCCAGTTCGTTCGAATAGCGCCGGGGATTAAGACGGTGGACTTTCGTGGACTGTTGTTCAACATTGCGCTAGAATGTGTCATGGACATTGTCGGCGGAACATTTGAAAAGGTGGCAGAATTGTATACTCACCTGAAACGTGAGGCAACAAAAAATGGACTGGTGGTGAATGCATCAAAGACAAAGTAGAGCGAGTATTGTACGCAACACTTTTGGCTCGAAAACCCTGAAAACCTCCGGTCCGCCTCTTTTAACGTACATGCTTTATGTCCATAAAGGGCTACTGGTAGAATCAGAGTTTTTTATAGAGCAAATTTCGTTTCCGTCTGCATGTGGCGGGACCTAAGCTGGTTTCGTAATCCGTAAAAGGCCCTATTCGTAGCAACAATACTTTTTTTTCACTTCACGGGAAACGTCATTGTCACATGTCAGAAGCGTTCCAAGGTAAACAAATTCTTAAACAACTTCAAACACATCCCCATTAAGCACTACCTCAGCACTAGCACCACTAGGTCTTCCTCTATCTCTACCTGCCACCATGTACTTTTTCTTGGTAGAGTGCATGGTTAAGCCTATCCTCGCCGTCTCCCTCTTCAGTGGGACAAAAGCCTCCACTACTGCTCTGCGATCGATTCCAATAAGGTCAATGTCGTCCGCAAACCCCAGGAGCATATGCGACCCTGTGATGATAGTGCCGTTCCTCTGCACGCCTGATCTCCTAATAGCGCCTTCGAGTGCAATGTTGAACAATAATTTCGAAAGTGCATCACCCTGCTTCAATCCGTCTAAGGTCACAAACGAGGTTGACACGCCGTCTGCAATCCGAATACTTGATTTCGAGCCATCCAGCGTTGCACGTATCAGTCTAATCAGTTTCGCCGGAAAACCATGTTCGGACATTGACTGCCATAGATAATTTCTTTTGACTGAATCGTACGCTGCTTTGAAATCAATGAACAAATGGTGAGTCTTTCAGTTGTACTCCCAGAATTCATCAAAAATCATCCGCAGGCTAACCTGCCTGGTATTCGCCGACGACAAATGCTGGGCAAAGCGTATCATTGGTACTTCGCGTAGTAGATGTAGGAAGCCTACCGAAGATTCTACAGTTATTGCAAATCTTTTCAAAATTTTCCATTTGGTGGATTCCGCAAAGTTCTACCGCAGCTGTCAAAGTTCTACCGCCAGCCTGCAAATCTTCAACACACTGAAACAAAAACATGGTAATTGGCGGGCGTGGTCATCGTAGAATGCCATGACAAATAGCAGAGAAAAAGTATGAAGTGACAGCTGCGGTAGTTTGAAACTTGAACCGGAAAAAGGAAAGTTTTCTCTGGAACAGCAATACCAAGAAAGGCAAAAGTAGAGATAACGGATTGATTCAACGGCAACAGACCCGGCAACGAATAGAGGACAAAGATTGGAAAGTCGGATTTTGGAACGTGAGAACTTTGAATGAACCCGCACGTTTTGGGCTTCTGGTTCGTGAGCTGTAGAAGGTCGGTGTGAGTGTGGCAGCAATCCAGGAAATACGGTGGCGTAGAACTGTAGGGTAAATTCAGGGCGGTGGACCCCATAGCGAACACTTGTACCACATCTACTATAGCGGCGGTGACAGAACAGAACGAGGAGTTGGAAGCAGATGAACCGTGTTATCCGGTGGAAGCCGATAAGCGACCGCATTTGCGTGTTAAGAATGAAGGGCAAATTCTTCAACTATAGTCTGATCAGCATCTATGCCCCAACGTACGATAAGCCTGATGACTTGAAGGATGAGTTCTATGATAGCCTTGATAAGGCCTACGGAGAGTGCCCAACACACGATGTAAAGATTGTCATCGGCGATGCAAATACGCAGATCGGAAGAGAAAGTTCCTTCCGCCCTGTCATTGGTACGATAATGGTCTGCGACTTGTAACCGTTCCTGCTACTAGAGGGATGGCAATTAGCAGTACCTACTTCGCACGTAAGAATATCCGCAAACACACCTGGCAACATCCGAGTGGAGACACTTGCTCACAGATAGACCACGTGCTGATCGACGGATGGCATTTCTCGGATGTTATAGATGTAAGGTCCTTCAGAGGTCCGAACATTGACTCGGATCACTACCTTGTAGTTGCAAAAATTCGGGCGCGACTTTCCAGCGTCACTAATTCACAAAACAACAGAACGATGCGTTTCAATATCCAACGCTTGCCAGTTGAAGGAGTTGCTGAACAGTACCACCAGAAGCTGGACGAGCGGATAGGAGATGCCACCGGTTCTGGCGACGTCAACAGATTGTGGGAAAATATCCACGAAGCTGTGACTACAACAGCGCAGGAAGTGTTAGGCACTGCACAGCGACGCCAACGAAATGGTTGGTTTTATGAGGAGTGCCAACGATTGACGGACGAGAAAAATGTTGCTAGGAGTCGAATGCTAGTGGTTCATACCCGTCCCAACAGATAGCGGTACAGTGTAGCAAGGGCAGAAGAGAAACGAATCCACCGCAGAAAAAAATTCAACACGAAGAGAGTGCGATAGCTGAAGCGCGAGAGAACATGGGTAGAAACGATATGCGGAGGTTTTACGCAACTGTTAATGGCGCGCGGCATACACACTTAATTTTTTTACCGGGATCTTAGCACTTTGTTGAACTTTTACCGAGTTTCGCACAGCCGAGCCCCAGTAAACATGTTTTTCTTCGAGATATCTGTCAAAGTTGCTGAAAATCAGCAAATAATTTGCCGAAACCCAGCTAACAAACCCATTTTTTACGGGATATCAGTTTTTTATTTTGCTGGGCACACGGCTGTGCGGATTTTGCCGAGCTGCAGAAATAAAAACTGAGTGTGTAAGACTGCGCCAGTGCCCACCATGTGCAATGACCGAGAGGGGAATTTGCTGACAGACAAGACCATGGTGGCAGCTAGGTGAAAGGAGCACTTCGAAGATTTGTTGAACGGTGAAAATGAAGGTGTATTAAGGAGCAAGATGGACATAGTCGGCGACGGTCAAGCTGTGGAACCATCAACGCTGGACGAGGTAAAGAAGGCTTTAAACAAGCTGAAAACAGTAAAGCTGCTGGGAAGGACGAGGTCCCGGTCGAGCTTCTGAATCACGGAAGTGAGCAACTGCATCAATCAATCCACCACATTATCCAGACAATATGGGAGAATGAAGAACTGCCTGCCGGCTGGTTTGATGGCCTCATATGCCCAATCTATAAGAAAGGGCACAGACTAGAGTGTGTCAATTACAGAGGGATCACCCTTTTGAACTCGGCGTAAAAAATTCTGTCACGTATCCTGTTTAACAACTGCGATATCTAGCCAAAAGACTAAAATAAAAACTCCCAAAAATAAGAAATATGCCATAAAAAAGGAACAAATTTCCAAGAATTTTTTTAAATAATGGTAAATGTCAAAAACATTAGTAAATTAAAAAAAAACCCTGATTATTCCACCTAGCGGTGTTGGTGAGTGAGTGTTTTTTAGCGTGTTTTGCGCATGGAAAATAGTATTTTGGCCATAACTTCTGATCCTATAGTCCAATATGGCCAATTTTCAATAGCAAACAATGGGACAGGGTTCTCAGTCGAATGAAACTTGTTGCGAGTATTTCGGTCAATGCTAAATTCCAAAAAGTGTGTCTACAAAATTTTGAACACATACACACATACACACACACATACATACATACATACACACAAACAGACATCACCTCAATTCTTCGAGCTGAGTCGATTGGTATATAACACTATAGGTCTCCGAGCCTTCTATAAAAAGTTTGGTTTCGGAGCGATCATATAGCCTTTACGTATACTTAGTATAAATTTTGCATGACGGAATTAAACATTTTCATCACAAAAATACAAACTTTCCATAAAAAAATCAATATTAGCATAAACTATTACAAATCTTCCAACAAAAGAGATTTGTCTGTTCCGTAGCGCTCCGTAGCTCTGGCCATCCGGAAGATGCTCCCAGTCGAACCATTCCTCGAGCACGACGACACACCACATCGTCCCTGACGCCAAATGACCGGATGAGCAGCTGACATTCTTTGATTATCATGATTCCCTGATTTCCGAATCCTAATCCCCTTCCGTCCCTGAACATTGTAAACCAAACCTCGAGTCACCACGAGTACGTTGGCTTCTTCACCTCTCTTATTAACTTCATAATTCCCGGATGAATGTCTCTACGCCTTCCCGGATGAATGTCTCTACGCCTGCCGCTACCAAGCAATTTGGGACCAAAACTACCTCTGCCCCGACCCAAGTCATGGATATAAGTGCTAACCGTTCCGAACCAACGCACGTGGATGAGCTTCGTGATCCTCGTCACGGCGGTTTTACGGTTTTACGTCACACCTTTTGCTCCCGATCAAAATGAAGAGGAAGTAAAACAATACGTCATCGATATTTCCAATGCTAACTCTTCTTCCGTAAATGTGACCAAGCTTGTCCCTCGCGGTAAGAACGTCGAAGATCTATCCTTCGTATCATTCAAAGTCACTGTTCCCCGAAACAACTGCAACACAGTTGGTGATAGCTGGTATTCGCCGGATGGAATTGCAGTTCGCGTGTTCGAGCCTACATCAAAAAACGGATCTGCAACACGTCTCCCAATAACGCAGTAATCTGTTCCAGTGCAGTAATGCTTCAATCGGGACAAACAACGTTCCCTGTTTCATCAGGTAAGCCCTTGAACGGTATATGTCCCGCCGAAGCGGCACGAGATACTGCACCAAAATTAAATGAAGACTCAATGTTACAGTTTGACGCCATTAACCGACAAGCCCGTCCGTCTTCTGGGCTTCAGTCATTTGATGATCCATTAGGCTTTGATGTACATCACTCGCCACCACTTTTTACCTATTCCGACGTAATGGATTCAAGCACATGCCACTTGGCAGCACTTCCTGTTTCTCTGGGTAAGTTTGACAGTGGTATATGTCCTGCCGAAGCCAAAAATGATACTGCATCGTTTTTGAAAAGTAATTTGCAATTACAGTCTGCTACCGAGAGCTTTACGGATGATGATTTAATTTCAACCACTACGATTGACATACACGGGGTGGATTCCAACAAATACCACTCTGCCGCACTTCCTGTTTCGTCGGGTAAGTTTGACAGTGGTATATGTCCCGCCGAAGCCCGGGATGATACTGCACCAAAAATAAATGGTCGAACCTCATTCCAGCCCGATACTTCCGCGTCCTGCAACCTTCGATTGTCCGACAGCAGTTTACGCATTTATTATCAAAATGTCCGAGGCCTGCGAACTAAAATCGATGACTTTTTCTTGTCAACTATCGACTCAAACTATGACGCTATAGTTCTTACGGAGACGTGGTTGGATGACAGAATCTATTCGGCACAACTGTTCAACCACCAATACGAGATTTTTCGGAATGACCGCAACCGGCTAAACAGTTCTAAATTACGTGGAGGTGGTGTACTGATCGCAGTAAATAGGCGTTTGAGCTGCTGCCTCGACCCTGCCCCCGTCAATCCTTCTCTCGGACAGATTTGGGTAAAGATAAAAACACAACAAAGGTCGGTAAGCGTCGGCGTGCTCTATCTCCCCCCGGATCGTAAAACTGATTTGAATTGCATCGAAAATCATATCAACTCGATTGGGACTGTTTTATCCAAACTAAGCTTGAATGATTTCGCTTTAGTATTTGGCGACTACAATCAGCCTAATTTGGTCTGGAATTCACAATCCAACAAGCCACCATCATTCGACGCACTTCGTTCAAGCATCTCAGATTCCTGCTCTACTCTACTGGATGGTTTCAGCCTACATGGTCTTGTCCAAGTAAAACACGTACTTAACAGAAATAGTCGACTACTAGACCTCATCCTTGTGAATGAACCCGCTCTTTCCGAATGCTCGGAAGCTGTCGAACCTTTGATAAATATCGATGCCGATCATCCTGCGCTAGAAACCTGCATCAACTTGCTGAGCCCAATGCAGTTCGAAACATTTGATGAAGTGAACAGTTTGGACTTTTGTCAAGCGAACATAGTTGCATTGAAACGAATGTTTGATCAAATGGACTGGGAGCCTATTCGTATGGCAACCAACGTGGATGAAGCTGTTGAATATTTCACCAGTGTGGTTAACATGGCAATCGTTGAGAACGTTCCTTTGCGTCGACCGCCTCCAAAACCTGCGTGGGCAAATGCTCGACTTCGCAAATTAAAACGATTCAGATCAGCGGCACTCAGAAAATATAGCCAAAATCGCAATCCGTTCTCCAAGCAACTATTTACTCGAGCCAGTAACGAGTATCGTCTGTACAATCGATATCTATACCGACGCTACACCAAACGCATTCAGAAAAATCTTCGCTTGAATCCAAATCAGTTCTGGTCGTTCGTCAGAACAAAAAAGAATGAAGATGGCTTACCTACTGAAATTTTCCTTGGCGAACGTCAAGCCCGCACACCAGAAGATAAAAGTAATCTCCTAGCCGACCATTTTTCGCACACCTTCAGCAACCTCTCGCCATCAGCGTCTCAAGTAGATTTAGCGATTCTGAATACGCCCAGAGATTTGATCAGCCTCAACATTATCTCCGTCACCCCGAAACTGGTCGATTCGGCTATAAAGAAGCTAAAGTTCTCCAATTCACCTGGACCCGATGGATTTCCTTCCTCCCTGCTGAAAAAATGTTCATCACAACTGATCCATCCTTAGACAAAAATATTCAACCAAAAATATACACCCTGTTATTCCCAAAGGGGTGGAAATCATCGTACATGTTTCCGATTCATAAAAAAGGGGATAAACGCAACATTGAAAATTATCGTGGAATAACTTCACTTTGTGGTTGTTCCAAAGTACTTGAAGTCATTGTCAACGACTTATTATTCACAGCTAATAAACACTTCATATCACCTGACCAACACAGCTTTTATCCAAGGAGATCGACATCCACCAACCTCATTCCATTCACGTCTGCTTATCTTCGAAGTATGGACTCCGGAGCACAGGTCGATGTTATATACACGGATCTCAAGGCTGCATTTGATCGTGTCGATCAACAAATTCTGCTGGCTAAGCTGAATAAGCTCGGAGTGTCTGAATTACTCATTCGTTGGTTCAAATCCTACCTCACCAACCGCGCGCTCTGCGTTAAAATCGGCACAGCTAAGTCGTTTGAATTCACGAATCCATCAGGTGTACCCCAAGGCAGTAACCTAGGACCCTTACCCTCAGGACCCTTACTATTTTCCATATTCATGAATGATTCCGTTATTTTATGCTGATGACGTCAAAATCTTCATGATTATACGCTGTATCCAAGATTGCCTACTACTCCAGAATCTGGTAAAAAAGTTCGAGGAATGGTGTTCTACAAATTTCCTAACACTGAGTGTACACTAGTGTAATGTTATTACCTTCCACCACAAAAGACCCCAATACTCTACCAATATGTGATGCACGATACAAATCTGCAGCGTACCAGCAGTGTACGTGACCTGGGTATAATTCTGGATTCCAGTTTGTCCTTCAAGCAGCATTATGTAGATATCGTCGCAAGAGCCAACAGACAACTTGGTTTTATTTTTAAAATTGCTGACGAGTTTCATGATCCTCTTTGCCTTATGGCTCTATATTGCTCACTTGTTCGGTCAATATTAGAATTCGGCTCGGTAATCTGGTGTCCATACCATTCTTCCTGGATTACAAGATTAGAGGCCGTTCAAAGAAGATTTGTTCGGTACGCCTTACGCAATCTTCCATGGAATGATCCAACAAACCTCCCTCCTTATGAAGAACGCTGCCAGTTGCTCGGTCTAGAGGCCCTCGAACAAAGGCGATCTATCACTCAGGCGGTGTTCGTTGCAAAAATTTTAACCGACGAGACCAACTGCCCTGAAATCCTGAATCAACTGAACTTCTATGCCCCGGAGCGGACACTTCGGTCCAGGAACATACTCCAGCTAGAAGGTCGATCATACAATTATGGCATGCACGACCCCATACGGTTTATCTCAGCACGCTTCAACGAGTTCTACGCACTGTTCGATTTCAACGGCATCTCGTCCACCATGTTCCGGAATAGAATTAGAAGAGAGTTATTAGTCCAACTTCGTCGTAACAATCATCGTCAGTAATAAGTTTTTGTTGTTAGTAGAGAAATAATTGTTTCAGAATGCTATGTTTTATTTAGAATGTGTTGTTTGTATATTTGTGCACTGCATGTTAAATTCGTTCAAGAAAAGATATGAGGTTTTTACGCCAATTTGAGCATGGCCAACAATGTCAACTCAAACTGGCTTTTTCCCTCATCAATTCATTAAGGCTTCAAGACAGATGGAATAAATAAAAATAAAAATAATAAAATGATATTGATTGTACATATTTCAAAGAACCATGTAAAGTTTTATACACGCCTGAACCTACAAAATAAACGAAATTGAAAAAAAAAAACAAAAGAGATTATACAAAAGTTAATTTGTCCATCGGAGACGAGCCAGCCTCGGGCTGAAAGTCTCCTTAATAAAGACACAAAAAAAAAGTTAATTTGTCGAAAAGAAGCGATGTATGGATTAATATACGCCATGTATTGCCTACAATAACTTTGAGAATCATCCTTTCCTGAACACTCTAGCAACTAATTTTATTTAACTAAAATTCAAGATCAATTCTTCGTCCCAAATCCCACGGTTTATCTCACAGTGTTCCATTCTACTACCAATTCTAAAAAATAGAGGCCCCTACGGTATAGTTTTTTTTTGTTTAAAAGTTGTTCTTTACATAGTTCGTTTATTCGTAGTTTTGTATGCACGATCCATGACAGCATTTATGTGAAGTTTTTTTCTTTCTGTTTGTCCTACAAATTTCGGTCCGAAGTTAGAGGAAGGTATTGGAAATGGAGTTAAACATAATGGACCGCCTTTAGTGAGATTCAATGGTTGTTATCTATTGTTTCTACAGTTTTGTAGCGAAAGAGGAAACCTTTAAAAGGAAACTATGTTTCTGTTGCTGCTGTTCGTCCGCATGAATATCGATAACAAGTGGATATGTAAAATTCTGTGAATCTGTTACTATTCTGTTTAATAAAATTATGCAATAATAGAAGTGTTTACAAATGCCGCAAACACTTGGTTCGATATGGTAAAACGGGTAAAGCATTGGACTGTTTTCAATGGTTATTGTTTTTTTTTCTTATAGGGATTGGTGTCAGTTTTCAGTTTTCGAAATAGGTTGCTATTTACATAACAGGTTCGAATTTTTCTGTAGGTATGTACTTTGAACGAAGGGTCTTGGGGGTTTTGATAAAATGTGAACGGTACATGATTTCTCGTCTCACTATTTTGAATTAATGTTATCAATTTCTTCCACTTCAAACGGTAGAGGCAAATAGGATTGGACCCTTTAGCATTATTTTTTTTATCAACTTTGAAGGTTGGTTCATTTTCATTATTTTTCTCTCATGTGACATCTACGTAGTGGTTCAGTTGGAAATGTTCCTTTATATGAGAGATGCTGTTTTTCACTGAATCGATATGGAGGCTCGAATTAAAATTTGCGTATTTATTGGTTGTCTTTAAAAAATTACATTTTCCATATTTAACAATAAAATTTCTGGAGTCGAACAGAGAACTAGGAGAATTAGGTTAAATTCGCTAATTAGCGTATATTTACAATCGCTATATAATATATCTTTGGTTTTTAGAACGAATTTAAATAAATGCCCACTAGGGATATATTTTTTATTTCGCATTTTTTAAGTGATCACAGTAAGTGTTTTTATATTCATTTTTCTTTGTTGAAATTATTTGTATTTAAGAATGTGAACATCCGAATCAAATGTAAACGAATCACTTCATCCAACAAACGAAAAGTCGTCGAATTTCCCTCAAATGATTGTTCGTGCCGCGAACCATTGAAAGCATTTTCCCTCTGTTTCACACCCACCGTGCGCGAAGCAGTGTTGCCAAACCGCCCCGTTGACCGCAAGAATATGAAAACTTTTTTGCCTTGTTTTGTATTACGTTGATTTACAAAAACAGATTCCACATTCTAATGGCCACCGGGGGGTCGTACTGTTCTCGATGTGAGCCATATTACAACCGAATTAGTCGACGCAACCGAACGTAGGAAAAGCAGCAAAAGCAGTCGGCGACGAGATTAAGAATTGTCTTCAGCACTATTACACACTACACTATTTACACAAAATTTTATGATTTTTTCGTTAGAGGCATTCCGCTTGCAGTGTTATTGCTTGTTAGAAAAGATTTTATTCAGTGTTGGGATTTCAGGAATTGGTATTTTTCTTTCGGAGCTGTTCAAACGGAAGGTGTGATGACCAGAAGTGCAGCCAGAATAATTTAAAAGGAATAAATAAATGAAAAAAAGATTCATTTAGAAAACCGATTGAATATTTTAGATTTTTAGCTGTTCTTAGTCGTGATTACGTTATTGGTGCCGACAGAAGCAAAAAAGAACGAGTTGGGCGTATAATATCCAAAGGAAAAACAAGGACACGTTCTTGATTGAAAAATAAATTAACTGACAGGCGAAGCAAGATTGCTGTTTTATGAAATGTTTCTGAAATAATTATTTCGCGTGACTCGGAACAGTATTATTTAGTGTGATGGAATGTAGAGATCATCGCAGTTTGGAAAGCTTGCTTATGGAGTCATGCTACCAGTTTAGAACTTTGGGTTGCTGCATTCGCTTCTGTTCAATAAGGAGGAGGGGGTTACTCATTCCAGGTCTGAGCTAAATGCGTTAAACGTGTTATGGAGTGACGAAAATTATTTTTTGATTCATTCGGTGTGAGGTTGAAAGTTATAAGGCTCTGGTATTGTTGGTTGTTAGGATGTTGTTGGTTGCATTTAATTGGTCCAGGTTAGATTATTTAGAACAAATGTTCTTGTTGGATAGATGACATCGTTTAGTTCTATTGGATATATTGATGTAACAGGGAAGGCATATAGTATTATTTTGTTAAACTTTGTTTTATTGTTTACATTTTTTTCTACAGGTTCTACAAATGATTTAAATTTGTTTGTAACTAACAAAAGAAGAAATAATGAACAGAATTAATTAATCATTTATGAAATTAAATACAGATGGCGAATACGTTCTTTTTTAAAGCTTATTGCTGTTTGAGTATGAATCTGTCAAAAACATTTGTCAATGTAATTAACAAAACCTGCGTTTTTTTTTATTAATTGCATAATATATGGCGATTCAGCCGTACAAAAAAAAATTGTTGTTAAATATCTTTGCTACGCATATGCACAGCACATGTTTCCGAAATGGACGAATTAATACTAACTTTGCGAAAAAGAATCCACGTGCCTTGGAAGGACTCGAACCCTCAACCTGCTACTCTCTAGATCAGCGGTTCTCAACCTTTTTCGAGAGGTACCTCTTCAAACTTTTGCATTAATTGGGGTACACCCTATTTTTTTGGTGTAAATGAATATAATCGTATATGAAATATATGAAAAACTGACCTGAAAACTTAGGGGATATATGGCTCTCCATAAAGTTGACTGAAATTTCCCTTATTACGTAGAACTAATTTTATTAGGTTTTTACATCAAGCTTCTTACAGTACTTATGGATTTTGGAGCCTATCCGAGCCTATTGAAAGCCTATCCCGAGCGTCTTGAAAGAGCCTTCCGAGCCTCTATAAAGGAGGCCGCTGGGCCTTTTGAAAGGAGGCTTCCAAAACTTTTGAAAGTAGGCTTCCACGCCTCTTGAAGGAAAGATTCCGAGCCTCTTGAAAGGCGGCTTTCGAGTCACTTAAAAAGGATTTTGAGCCTCTTGGAAGTACACTTCCAAACCTCTTGAAAGGAGAATTCCGAGCCTCTTGAAGGAAGCTTTTAAGCATCTTGAAAGGAGGTTTACGAGCCTCTTGAAAGGAGAACTCCGAGACTCTTGAAAGATGCCTTCTGAGTCTTCTGAAAGGAGTTTTGCGAGCTTCTTGAAAGTAGACTTCCGCACCTCTTGAAGAGAGGCTTCCGAGTCTCTTGAAGGGAGGCTTTCGAGCCTCTTGCAAGTAGGGTTTCCACGCCTCTTAAACGAGGCTTCCAAGCCTCTTGAAAGGCGGTTTTCGAGCCATTCAAAAGCAGCTTTCTTCTTTCGAGCTATTTAAAAGAGGTATCTTGAAAATACAGTTCTGAGCTTCTTGAAAGAAGGATTCCGAGACTCTTGAAAGAAAGCTTCCGAGAAGAGAGGCTTATGACTTCCGAGACTATTGAAATCATCTGTCCGAGCCTATTGGAAAAAGCCTTCCGAGCCTTTGGAAAGGAGCCTTCCAGGCCTCTTGAAGAAGCCTTCCGAGCCTCTTGAAAAGGCGCCTTGCTAGCCTCTTGAAAAAACACTTCCGGGCCACTTGAAAGAGGCTTCCGAACTTCTTGGCAGGACATTTCCGAACCTCTTGAAAGAAAGCTTATGATCCTTTAGAGAGGGGCTTCTGAGCATCTTGAAAGAAGTCCTCAGATCCTCTAGAAAGGAATCTTCCGAGCCTCTCGAAAGAAGGTTTCCGTTTCCGAAATGTTTGGAAGGAAGCTTCCTAGAAGGTAGAAAGATGCTTCCAATTCTCTTGCAACGAAGCAACTGAGCTTTTCGGAAAACTCCTTCCTTCAAATGGAGGATTCCTTTAGACTCAAGATTTTAGTTTAGAGTTTAGAAAAGTTCAGAAGCGTTTTCTTAACATATTATTCAACATATTGTTTCGAATAGGTAGATTGTATTGAACATTTTGTTTCGAATAGGTAGATTGTATTGAACATATTATGTACAAAATAGAGTTCCAAAATTAAAAGAAGTTAGACGATTATCATACCCTAATCAGTACGTTATGATGGGAATTATAATTCATCCGCCATTACGCTTTGTTGTTCGAGTTACCCCTTAGGGCCAGCATAGGTACCCTTAGGGGTACATGTACCCCAGGATGAGAACCGCTGCTCTAGATAGTCGTAATAACCTTCAAACAACAAGACCACTTGAAGATCACGTTTGCAAAAATGCCATCAGAATCCGGGTACCAACCTCTACTGCGGTTAGCTCTTTTTTGTAAATTGAATTTTTTTTTAGGTGCCTGGTTTGCCTAATCGTCACATGTGCTTGATTAATTTCTGTTTTTTACCCAAAGTGATGACATTCATAACTATAGACTATAGACTATAGACCGATGGTAAATATTTTCCAGAAAGTACGGACAGACGAAAAGAACTACTTCCGCGAATATGATATATATGAATTATTTGTGAAGAAAGGAATGCATTCATCATTGTCTTTTACTGGGCAAAAGATGATTCCAATGAAGGTATAACAATTATTTTTGTTGTTTATCCAGCTTATTCATACTTTCTTCGAAATCATTACACGTAGTTTTTTATCTTAACAAACCTTTGTTATATCCACCATTCCAGATTTATTCCAGTACCACTCTAAGTCAGATAAGGAACTCTATGAATACAAGAAAAAAAATACCAACCGGACATTATGCCAAATAGCCCGCTCCTTTAAAAAAAATGATTGAGGTCCGATATTCGATTGATCGCTCGCTGTGTGAAATGCACTTACTGGAAATCATTATTCGTCAATTTCACTAAAAACTCTAACACATGGCAGTTGCACATAATATGTGTTGTCCCATGAGAGGCCCGTTTTGTGTGTATGCAACGAAATTCTGTAAATCATTGCTAGCGTGTTTGGGGAGCTCCGTATGGTTAGCGCCGTTACTCTGGTCATTGAGGTTATTAACTCCACAGTAATTCAAACGAATTATTTGGTTTTCGGTGCATAATTTGTGTCCGTTGGTTTCGGTAAAAGTTGACATGCACAATGTTTCGCGTTTCTGTAATGGCCGCTCACATTCTTCCTCTGCGTTGGTGGGACGCCAGCAAAAAGGTCCGTGTTATTGTGAATCGAAGTAATCACATTTTCGCGAGGTGGGACGCTCACTTTTAAAAGATTCTTCCTCAGAAGAACGGCTCTTCCTCAGAAGAACTCAGAAGAACGGCGTTTTTTTTCTGGATCGGAATGATCACATTTTTGCTTGGTGGGATGTCCGCATTCAAAAGTTTCTTCCTCTGTGCTGATGGGACGCTCGCAAGACGAATATTGTTATTGTGTATCAGAATGATCACAATTCTGCATGATGGGACGCTCGCACTCATGATATTCTTCCTTTGCGTCGACGAGATACCAACATTAGGAATGATGTTATTGTGGACTGGAATGATTACAATTCTGCGTGGTGATACGCCCGTATTCAAAACTTTTTCTTCTGCATTGGTAAAACGCCAGCATCCCACCCATCCCATCCCAGCATCCCATCCCAAGAAAAATGGTGTTATCGTGGATAGAAATGGTCACAATTTTGCGTGGTGGGACGCTCGCATGCAAAAATTTTATCCTCTGAGTTGATGGGACGTCCGCAATTCGAACAGTGTTAATTGTGAATCGGATCACCTGCGTGATGGAGCGCTCGCATTTAAGAGATTTTTCTCTATGTTGGTGGGATGCTCGTAAGAAGAATAGTGTTATTTTGTATCGAAATGATCAGAATTCTGCATGATGGGACGCTCGTACTCAAGAGATTCTTCCTTTGCGTCGGTGGGATGCCAACATTAGGAATGGCGTTATTGTGGACTGGAATGATCACAATTATGCTTGGTGATACGCCCATATTCAACACCTTTTCCTCATTGGTAAGACAACACAACTTTGCGTGGTGGAACGATCGCATGCAAAAGTTTTATCCTTCTAGTTGGAGGGTTCGCCCGCACAGTGTTATTGTGAATCGAAATGATCACAATTCTGCGTGATGGAACACTCGCATTCAAAAGATTTTTCCTCTATGTTGGTATGAGGATGTATGCCTGCAGAATGAAAATTGTTATTGTGGGTCAGAATGATCACAATTCTGCGTGATAGGTCGCCCGCACTCAAGAGTTTTTTCCTTTGCGTTGGTGGGACGCCAGCATTAGGAATGATGTTATTGCGGTACGGTATGATCACAATTCTGCGTGGTGGGACGCTCGCATGCAAAAGTTTCATCCGCTGAATTGGTGAGACGTCCGTAAGTCGACGTAAGAACAGTGTTATTGTGAATCAAAATGATCACAATTCTGCGTGACGCTCGCATTCAAGAGGTTCTTCCTCTATGTTGGTAAGACTCCCGCAATATGAATAGTTTAATTATGTATCGGAATGATCGCAATTCTGCGTGATACGACGCCAGAATTCAAGAGTTGTTTCCTTTGCGTTGGTGGGATGCCAGCATTTGTAATGGTGTTATTTTGGACTGGAATTATTACAAGTCTGCGTGGTGATACTCCAACATTCAAAACTTTTTCATCTGCATTGTTAAGACGCCAGCACGAAAAATGATGTTATCGTGGATCGGAATGATCACAATTTTGCGTAGTGGTACGCTCGCATGCAAAAATTCCATCCTCTGAGTTGGTGGGACGCCCGCAATAGTGTTATTGTGAATCGGAAAGATCACAATTCTGCGTGATAAGACACCCGCATTCAAGAGTTGTTTCTTTTGCGTTGGCGGGACGGCAGCATTAGCAATGGTGTTATTGTGAACCAGAATGATCAGAATTCTGCTTGGTAGGACGCCTGCATTCAAAACTTTTTTCGCAGCATTGGTGAGACGCTTCCTCGAAGAATGGTGGATCGGAAAGATCACTATTTTGCGTGGTGGGACGCTCGCATGCAAAAGTTTCTTCCTCTGAATCGGTGGGACGACCACAATAAGTTATGGTGGATCGAAATAATCCCAATTCTGCGTGATGGGACGCTCGCATTCAAGCGTTTTTTCTCTGCATTGGTGAAACGCCAGCATGAAGAATGATGGATCGTAATAATCACCATTTCGCGTGGTGGGACGCCGCATTCAAAAGTTTCTTCCTCTGAATTGGTGGGACGCCCGCAAAATGAAAATTGTTGTTGAGGATCGGAATGATCGCAATTCTGCGTGATGGATCGTCCGCACTCAAGAGTTTTTTTTCCTTTGCGTTAGTGGGACGCCAGCATTCAAAACTTTTTACTCTGTATTGGTAAGACGCTAGCACGAAGAATGGTGTTATCGTGGACCGGAATGATCATGATTTTGTGGGGTGGGACGCTCGCAAGGAAAAGTTTATTCCTTTGAGTTGGTAAGACGCCCGTAAGAAGAAAAATATTATTGTGGATCGGAATGATCACAATTCTGCGTGAAAAGACGCCCGCATTCAAGAGTTTTTTCTCTGGTGGAACGCCAGCATTAGGAATGGTGTTATTGTGGAATGGAATGATCATAATTCTGCGTGGTAGGACGCCTGCATTCAAAACTTGCATTGGTGAGACGCCAGCATGAAGAATGGTGTTATTGTGAATCGTAATGATCACAGTGTTGCGTGGTGGGACTCTCACATTCAAAAGTTTCTTTCTCTGATTTGGTGGGAAGCCCACAAGGAATGATCACTCAATCTCAGATTAGACTTGCTAGAAATCAACTAACAAACGTCATTGGGCGGAGGTTTACGATCCACGCTGAATCCGATCTTGTCAAGTCAGCATAAAGAGCGATACTGCTTTTGTAAACAAGTATTTCTCTCGTCGTTGGTGGCCTCATTTAAGCACACCCTCGCAATTTAACACCATGGATGGAAGCAGCGAATTCTCTTCTACCATCGAATGGCACTGGATTGCGTTGAAGGGCACAAGATAGCCGACCAGCGACAGGAGAAGCTTTTGCTTACAAAAGCAATATCGCCCTTTCGAAGTTTCAAAAACCAAAGTTAGTATGGGCATTCTGGCAGGAATGAAATATATCTTGATCATCGTTACTCAAACAACAACAGCTTCGAAGTATATACGAATTTAAAATAGATTAAAATCGAAGAGCGCAATTTTAAATCATAATGATAACTAATAAAACTAATATAACTAATAACTAATGAAACATAGAGTAGCTAGAATGCGACATGGTTTCTTAAATTGTTGGTAACGGTTTTCCTTGTTCATAGTTTTTTCTCATCACATCCCCATTCCTTCGTCGTTTTCCATTTCACGCACAGTTTACAATTTTCACTCACCCAACTTACTGTTGTTTCGAGTCTTGAGAAGCACGAGATTGTAATCCCTCCTTGTTTGTGGATGTGACTGAGTAGGGTGTGGTCCGTAGTTGGCTGCTTTATACTGTGTTGTCTGTTTGTAAGTTTTGCGGAATGTTTGTCGTGCTGTTCGCAGAATTCGATAGGCCATTTTGAAAATGTTCAGTTTCGTTTACCGACAATGTACAAATAGAGTGTGGGCTGCATTCGTTTGTTCGCCTTATTTTTTTTTTTTGTTGCTAGTTTATTTGCAATTTTTATTGTTTTGTGTGCAGTTTGAAGGGTCGAGAAATAAGTTAAGGGATTTAATTTAATTTTAATTTTAGTTGTTGTGCTTCTTTCATTAGATTACTTAGCTTATGATTTATCAAAGTTCTTTTTTTGGTATTAAATGCATCTTGCTTCTCTCTGTTTATTCTGCGTCATCTCAATTCACTATTTATCATTTACTTAAATATTTAGAGTTGAATTTGTTAAAAACCACTTTGCTCAATTGACTATTACTACTAGAGACTGAATTTGCTTACTTAACCGCTAACTCTCACACGTTCTCACTGTGTCTTAAAGTTAAACCTTTGTTCGACGATCGCATCTTGCCGCTATACTTGGTGCAGTTTATTTGGAATTCTCAAGTAGGTGTTTGTTGCTAATCTCTCAAGGACCAAACTGGCTAGGGAAAGGGGACTTAAATCCAATATTATACATCTTCTTCGAGGCATTTGGTCGGCGTTGGCGAGTTCGCTTGCGAGGGTGCCGCGGGCAGCTGCAACGGCGGCAATTGGCTCAAGCTGGCCACCATCTGATGCTGGTGCTGCTGCTGTTGGGACATCTGCGACTGCATTGGAGGTAATATCATCTTCTGCTGAATCGCCATTGCATTGATGGCGTGAAGCAGCGTGTCTATTTTCTTATCCATCAAATTTAGTTGCTGCTCGACGCGATACAGCCGAGCACCGACGGTCATCGGTTTGATGTTGCCGACCCGATCGATCCCGGCCAGATAGCTGCCCGGTTTGCCCAGGGTTTGGTCCAGCCGCCTCTGGAGCTCCTTGATGCGGACCATCATGTTCAGGTGGCCCTGGGAGTACTGCTCGATCACATCGCGGACGTCGTACGGTTTTCGGGCCTGCTGGAATTTGCGTCGAGCGACGAAGTACTTGATTTTTCGGATCGCCCGGATTGCATTCCGGTGCGCTTCCGTCAGTCTGGGGATAGAAGAAATATAGAGAATTGTGTGGCTAAGTATTGTAAACAGAGTAATCAATTATCACAGAGATATTAGAAATATACTGTCGAAGAAATTTTGCTGTAATCTAAATACAAACAAATTTAAAATTCTATTAAAGTTAAATTCTGCCGTACTGTTTTACGTATTACCAGAAGAATTCTAAATTGCTTCACAATCAGGGATAATGAGTCAAATGGTTACCTTTTCAATATAGCATAGAATCAGTGGAGTAGAATTTATTGCTTTCGTATCAAGCTTTTTTTTTGTTCCAGCAAAATTTTTCATTCATATCGCAATTATGAGCACATAACAAATTGATGTACCAAATTAATTAGTACATGCAACTTTTTTTAGGATAAGCTTTTTGCTATCGCTCCGATCTCACCATTTTACTAAAGGTTGGACAGCATATTGCATTTGCTAATCTATCTAATAATGTGTTAAATGGTTATGTGAAACGGTCCACGTCTCTGAAATCACGTTCTTCCGATGTAGGCCATCGGACTCGTCTCACTCGTCCAGGTGTTTTAAGGGTCCTGACATTCCAGGTACCGAATTTCCATGCATTGTCCTTATTTCGTTGCCGGGTCGATTGCTAAAAAAACTTTCTCTTTTTTTCATTTTTCGTGGCATTTTCTGCATTTTTCGTGGTATTTGGGAAGCTTCAGTAAGCTACCTTACCGGGGTCGCGTTACCTACATCGCGCTGGTGGGGCAGCCATCTTAAGTATAGCAGACGCGATACAGCGTTCTGTTAATCAGCTGCTGGGTACCAGACAGCCGCTGTTTGAGCCGCACCTCCTGGTGAAAAGACGCTCGAGGCGTAAGAAGTAAGAAACGATGAGTGAAAGGATTGAGAAGTCAGACATACCACTGCTCACTAGGGTGGTTCAAATTTCAAAAATGTTCGGAATTTCCAACTCCCATATGTCTATCAGTTTCTTTTTGATGATTTATTTAAATTAACTCAAAACTAATGAGCTTACCGTAGGTTTCGTTTATATAGAGTCTAAAAACGTAGCTTGGGGTTGTACATTTGAATTCATGACTATTTGAAATTTGTAGGAGAACTCGAACATTTTTTTTTTCATATAAATTCCCACTCCTAAAGCACCTCCAAATTGCCTGAAATTTTCCCAGGCCTTCTAATTCATCAAAAAGAAACTGATAGACGTATGAGAGTTGGAATTTTTGAACATTTTTGAAATGTTGACAGCCCCACTGTTCACTCTTCAATCATCATTCTTAATGAGAAGTGCAAAATAAGAAGAGAAACATGATGAAAGTGGAAAGTGTGACGTAGACCTATGGGCAGATTAAAAAAATTATCGCCAGCGGCGTGATAGATCATTTTCAGCCAGCGGCGGTGGCGTGGGTCGGCGTGAGCTTATTTCATGCATTAAATATTCTCCGAAATTTTTCCACAAATTCCACTGCAAATTACATTAATTTTTGTCCTAAAGGTCACCTAGGAATTTCTCTGGAAGTTCCTCCAGGAGTTCCTTCGGAAGTTCATCCAGAAATTTCTCCAGAAGGTCCACCTCGGGATGTCTCCGAAAGTTCCTTCAGATATGCATCCGGAAGTTTCTCCAGTAATTTCTCCAGGAATTCTTCCAGAAGTTCATCCAGAAATTCCTCCGGAAGTTCTCCAGGAAGATTCTCCGAAAGTTCCTCCAGAAATTACTCCAGGAATGATTCCGAAAGTTCCTTCAGGAATGCCACCAGAAATTACTCCAGGAATTTATCCGTTAATTCTTCCAGGGATGCATCTGAAAGTTCCTTCAAAAATGCTGCCGGAAATTTCTTCAAGAAGTTTCTCCAATAATTTCTCCAAAAGTTCCTCCAGGAATCCCTCAGAAAGTTCCTCCAGGATTTTTTCCGAAAGATTCTTCAGGGATATCTTCGAAAGATCTTCCGGAGGTTTCTCTAGAAAAACTTCCGAAAGTTCTTTCAGGAACTCCTTTAGAAGTTTCTCCAAAAATTGAAAAAAATCCTGCAGGAATTCCTCAGGAATGTTCTCCAGGAATTCCTCCGAAAGAGATTTTACTACCGTGATTGTGATGAATGATTTGTTTATCGGCTTTATCGGTCAGTTCTGAAAGTTCAAAGTGTGAGAGAGTAGATAATCGAAAGATAATTGAAAATCATCAGATTGAAAGCCGTTCGCTAGGGCGCGAACAAGTATGCAACGATAGAAGGTGAAAGGAAGAAAGGAAGACCATCTATTGAATAGCACACATTCGAAGCGTAAATCTTCTTGCCTATATGGTATGGTTTGGTTCTATCCAATAGGATCGAAATCGGGTGATTGGAAGAACACGTCACGATATGGACATACCTCCATAAGTGGTAGTACGAATTCTGCATAAACCTGCCGATCGTTAGAATTAAATGTAAGCCAGTTCAGCACATGGGGAGATCGTTGCCTGTCTTGGCACGGTGGTTTCCTGAAAGTAGTACTCCGAAGCTCTTGATAGGGGGCTTTCGAGGCTCTAGAAGGGTGGCCTCCGAATCTCTTGAATAGAGGCTTCTGAGCTTCTTGAAAGAAGGCTTCCGAGCCTCTTGAAAGGAGGCTTTTGAACCTCTTGAAAGGAGGCTTCCGAGCCTCTTGAAAGGAGGCTTCCGAGCCTCTTGAAAGAAGGCTTCCGAGTCTCTTGAAAGAAGGCTTTCAAGTCTCTTGAAAGAAGGTTTTCAAGCCTTTTGAGAGAAGGCTTTCAAGTATTTTGAAAGAAGGCTTCCGAACCTCTTAAAAGAAGGTTTCCGAACCTCTTGAAAGAAGGTTTCCGAGCCTCTTGAAAGGAGGCTTCCAAGCCTTTTGAAAGGAGGCTTCCGAGCGTCTTTAAAGAAGGCTTCCAAGCCTTTTGAAAGGAGGCTTCCGAGTATCTTGATAGGAGGCTTCCGAGCCTCTTCAAAGGAGGCTTCTGAGCCTCTTGAAAAGAGGCTTCCGAGGCTTTTGAAAGAAGGCTTCCAAGCCTTTTGAAAGGAGGCTTTCGAACCTCTTGAAAGGAGGCTTCCGAGCCTCTTGAAAGGAGGTTGCCAAGCCTCTTGAAAGGAGGCTTCCGAACCTTTTGAAAGGAGGCTTCCGAGCCTCTTGAAAGGAGGCTTCCAAGCCTTTGAAAGGAGGCTACCGAGCCTCTTGAAAGGAGGCCTCCGAGCCTCTTGAAAGAAGGCTTCCGAGTCTCTTGAAAGAAGGCTTTCAAGTCTCTTGAAAGAAGGCTTTCAAGTCTCTTGAAAGAAGGCTTTCAAGTCTCTTGAAAGAAGGCTTTCAAGTCTCTTGAAAGAAGGCTTTCAAGTCTCTTGAAAGAAGGCTTTCGAGCCTCTTGAAAGAAGGATTTCAAGCCTCTTGAAAGAAAGCTTTCGAGCCTTTTGAAAGAAGGCTTCCGAACCTCATAAAAGAAGGTTTCCAAACCTCTTGAAAGAAGGGTTCCGAGCCTCTCGAAAAGAGGCTTCCGATTCTCTTGAAAGGAAGCTTATGAGCCTCTTGAAAGAAGGCTTCCGAGCCTCTTTAAAGAAGGCTTCCAAGCCTTTTGAAAGGAGGCTTCCGAGCCTCTTGAAAGGAGGCTTCCGAGTCTCTTGAAAGTAGGCTTCCGAGCTTCTTGAAAGGCGGCTTCTGAGCCTCTTGTAAGAAAGCTTTCGAGCCTCTTGAATGAAGGCTACCGAGCCTCTTGAATGAAGGCTTCCGAGCCTCTTGAAAAAAGGCTTCCGAGCCTCTTTGAAGGCGGCTTCCGAGCCTTTTGAAAGGAGGCTTCCTAGCCTCTTGAAAGGATGCTTCCGAGCCTCTTGAAAGGAGGCTTCCGATGATCTTGAAAGGAGGCTTTCGAGCATCTTGAAAGGAGGCTTCCGAGCCTCTTGAAAGGTAGTTTCCGAGCCTCTTGAAAGAAGCTTCCAAGCCTCTTGAAACGAGGCTTACGAGCCTCTTGGAAGGAGGCTTACGAGCCTCTTGGAAGAAGGCTTCCGAGCCTCTTGGAAGGAGGCGTCCGAACCTCTTGAAAGGAGGCCTCCGAACCTCCTGAAAGGAGGCTTCCGAGCCTGAAACGAGGCTTCCAAGCCTCTTGAAAGGAGGCTTCCAAGCCTCTTGAAAAGAGGCTTCCAAGCCTCTTGAAAGGAGGCTTCCAAGCCTTTTGAAAGGAGGCTTCCGAACCTCTTGAAAAGAGGCTTTCGAGCCTTTTGAAAGGAGGCTTCCGAACTTTTTGAAAGGAGGCTTTCGAGCCTTTTGAAAAGAGGCTTCCGAGTTTCTTGAAAGGAGGCTTCCGAGACTCTTGAAAGAAGGCTTTTGAGCCTCTTGAAAGAAGGCTTCCGAGCTTCTTGGAAGCAGGCTTTCGAGCATCTTGAAAGTAGGTTTACGAGCCTCTTGAAAGAAGGCTTCCACCTTTTGAGAGGAGGCTTTCGAGGCTTTTGAAAAGAGGTCTCTTAGCATCTTGAAAGGAGAATTCTGAGCTTCTTGAAAGAAGGCTTTTGAGCCTCTTGAAAGAAGGCTTCTGAGCCTCTTGAAAGGAGGCTTCCTGAGCCTCTTGGTAGGAGGCTTCCAGCCTCTTGACAGCAGGCTTCCGAGCCTCTTGAAAGGAGGCCTCCGAACCTCTTAAAATGAGGCTTCCGAGCCTCTTGAAAGGAGGCTTCCGAGCCTCTTGAAAGGAAGCTTCCGAGCCTCTTGAAAGGAGGCTTCCAACCGAGCCTCTTGAAAGGAGGCTTCCGAGCCTCTTGAAAGGAGGCTTCCGAGCCTCTTGAAAGAAGGCTTCCGAGCCTTTTGAAAGGAGGCTTCCGTGCCTCTTGAAAGGAGCCTTCCGAGCCTCTTAAAAGGAGGCTTCCGAGCCTCTTGAAAGGAGGCTTCCGAGCCTCTTGAAAGGAGGCTTCCGAGCCTCTTGAAAGGAGGCTTCCGGGCATCATGAAAGTAGGTTTTCGAGCCTCTTGAAAAGAGGCTTCCTAGCCTTATGAAAGAAGGCTTTCCGAGCCTCTTGAAAGGAGGCTTCCCGGCCTCTTGAAAGGAGGCTTCCCGGCCTCTTGAAAGGAGGCTTCCCGGCCTCTTGAAAGGAGGCTTCCCGGCCTCTTGAAAGGAGGCTTCTGGACTTCTTGCAAGGACGCTTCCAAGCCTCTTGAAAAGAGGCTTCCGAGCCTTATGAAAGAAGGATTTCCGAGCCACTTGAAAGGAGGCTTCCAAGCCTCCGAAATTCTTCTAGAATTCCGTTGGAAGTTCCTTCAGGAATTCCTCTGGAAATCCTCCGGAAGTTTTTCCAGGAGATCTTCCGGAAGGTCCTTCAGGAATTTCTCAGGAAGTTCACCAAGGAATGCTTCCGAAAGTTCATCCAGGAATTCTTACGGAAGTTGCTTCAGGAATGCCTCCGGAAGTTTTTCCAAAAATTCCTCTCAAAGCTCTTCCGGGAATGCCTATGGAAGTATCTCCGAGAATTTCTCCTAAAGTTCCTCAGAGAGTTTCTTGAGGAATTTCTCTGGAAGATCCTCCAGGAATTCGTCTAGATGTTCTCTCATGCATTTCCACCATGCATTCCTCTGGATTTCCTCCGGAAGTGATTACAGTCTGACTGGGGTGTATATACTGGGGGTGGATATATTTTGGATTTTTCAGTCTGATATATTCAAATGGGTTTATATTCGTATACTTTACTATATTCGCATATATTACTTTATTATCTGGCTGTAGCTGTAACTAGCCGTAAAGATGAGTCCACCTTAAATTCAATGGAATACCACTAACTCGTTTCATGATAAATTGAGCAATTTCGTAAAAGAAATTTTTAAATCGTGCAGCATAGTCTATATACCTACTTCAATTCAATTGATGATTGTCGACTACTTCAGTCGGGACAATTGTTCATTGTTGGGAGAGTCATCACTTGTAGATGATCAGGTTGTCATTTGAATTAGTGCATATGACCATCCACTGCATGATTATAATAAACTTTCCGACAAAATAAACTCACCACTTTTTCTTGATTCATAACTTGTGAGAGAAATCAGATTTTTAATTTTTTTTTAAATAGATATTTAATTTTGATACACATAGTTAACTTTGCCATTTTAAGGTGTTTTTATGAGATACTAGCAGACCCGACGAGCAGACTGCATACAAATTTTCACGCCGATCGGTTTAGTAATTTCCGAGTCTATTAGGTTCAGACAGACAGAAATTCATTTTTATGTGTATAGATTGCGAAAAAAGATTCGAATGCCGGTGAGACTTGAACCCACACTATTCCATTAAGTACACGGACGTACACACTTCAATTTTTCCACCGATTTCGGCTGTGCAAATCTCGGTTTAAGTTCATTTGCTGGAATATCGGCTAAATGAATATATATTTACAGTGGCTCCCTTGAGTGCCGCAGTAAACAAATTAATTTTTCAGCTGAGATATCAGCAGAAAGTCACAAACCGAGCGCTTGGCTGTGCGGATCTCGGCAAAAGAATCAAAATATGCCGAGCCGAACTAAGTGTGTATTACCAATTATAGTTGCGAGAAGTTGTATACATCGAATCTGCTTTGGCAACACAAAAAAAAGTAAAAATCTGACTTTCCTCACAAGTCATCAGTCAAGAAAAAGAGAAACGATTATATCCTGCAGTATCACACACCGCAGCTGGTCAGACGCTCAGTGGCAAGCGAGCCTCTATTGTCGTTACAGAAGCAAACCCGCCTCAATACGACAAATAGAAGCACATGTTTGTGATTCAAACGCAATCGACTGTTGTTCAATTCTGATACAGATATCAGTTGGGTAGAGAGAAAAGGGTGTGAAATATTGCCAAAGCAGATTCGAAATAGTGTGGGTTCAAGTCCCACCGGAAGCCGAATCTTTTTTTTCGCAATATCTCATAAAATACCTTAAAATGGCAAACTTTACTATGTGTATCAAAATTAAACATCTTTTCTAAGAAATAAACTCAAAACATTTACGAATTTGGAGTACCTAGTATTGTATTTGTAATTAAACTTCGATTATATCGAACATCATTGGTTTAATTTCAGAGAATTTCTTCCCTCCGCATGTGATAGCTGCTATTATTATGATTATTTTAAAAAGCCTTTAATCTTTTAATTTATTTGATTAAATCCAAACTAGAGTCTTATAAAAGATGTAATTGTAAACATATAACGTTATGGAAGTAAATAAATTGCATTTAAAGTTAACATAACACTCACTGTCTACCAAACTGTAAGAAGGAAAAAAGTAAAAAATAAATAGAAATATCAAGTCTATTCTAGAAAATGCAAGACACAAGGGACAAAACACACGCTTCACAAACTCGTATCACAACAAATTGAATCGTTTAGAGAATCGAATCAGCCAAATTCAATTTTTGGTGTATAAAGTGTTTTCAATCCAGTTTGTGTAAATGCAATTTTAAAACATTCGTGAACAGTGTCGTCTACCCGAATTCCACTCAGATTGTTACGTCTATCTTATTGTTCAGTGTGGCATATCTGTGATAAAGTTCAAAACATCGGTGGCGGCTTCGTTTCGGCCGACTCACTGCCACCACCAACGTAAGGCATGCTGCATTGTCAAGCAATAGCTGAGAGATGTCTGTCGTGAACCACGCGCGGTTCACGGCCGAGCTTGAACCTGGCACTTTCACAGAGGGTACAGCCAAGGCACAGGGGCGGTAGGTGAGCGCAATGAGCGTGAGCTTTCTGAATCGAAAAGGTGCGTGATCGGTAGATGCAGGAAAATTAAGAGAAAAAAGAAGAGAAGGGAATGTCTTCTTGGCCAAACCTCGCATCGGCGCTGCTGCTGTTCGCCAACTGCCGCGACCCCTTACCTGTTCGATCTCAAAGCTCTCGTTAGGGTGCGCGTGGATGAGGAATCACATTCGTGGGTTTTCTGTACCACGTCGGGAGTCGTGCTACAGGGAAGAATTTCGGCATCTATTGTGTCAGGTTTGTTTTCAGTATTGTAGGATTTCTTCGCCAGATCGTAATCGGAGAAGCTGCTATACGGCCAGGATCTGAAATGCGGTTTAGGGGAATACAAGGGAGGGATTTATCGTAACGGATAGAGAGTAGATAACAGATTGAAAGAGGGTAGGAGGATTGTGTCCCTTTTTGAGGGGGGCTAGCAATCGAATCCGGGTGCGGTGAGTTTTTCGAATTGTTGCGTGAGAGAAGAACACGACTATCATTCCAAGTAGCAAGTGGATGTAGATGCTCCATCCACTTCCAGGGTCGAATATAAGAATTCTAACAAACAATAATCTAATTCTCATACTTCGTCCAGGGCAAACTATACTCTAAAAATAATTGATGTGAATTTTGATATACCATGCTTGATTGAGCAGCTTCAAACGAGGAATGCGCAAAAAACCGGGATACTTACTGCGTTACTCGTGCCGGTTCCGGTTCGTCATCCGGCTCCGGTTCCGCTTCCACCTCGTCGCTGGGTGCCTCCGTCACAGA
Organism: Armigeres subalbatus; assembly: GCF_024139115.2. Classification (NCBI taxonomy): domain Eukaryota; kingdom Metazoa; phylum Arthropoda; class Insecta; order Diptera; family Culicidae; genus Armigeres; species Armigeres subalbatus. Next base: position 334,942,091 of record NC_085141.1, read on the forward strand.
GCTGTTTTGGCTAACAAATGCACCCCGGTTTGGATCATTTCTCCGCGTCCGCGATGGCGTCCCTGGTTGGGGGGAAGATGCAAGTCGAAAAAGTGTAAGTTTCATCCATGCAGCTCGATAGCGGAAGCTGAGTAATGGAGCCGTATAAATAATTAATTGCTTCGAAAATCTTAGTGCGGTACAGTGATAAATAGGTTTCTGTCCCTATTAATTGTGTTACTTTTATAGAATAAATATTTAGTTTTTTATGCGCTTTTTCTTTCTATTGTGCGCTTTTATCAAAGTTTATAAACATACCTAATTAAACATTATTTGACAAAGGGTGGTTATTTACAACACTTGAAGATTGTTTGGAAAAATCAATCAAAATATAGGAAGGAATATCATAACATTAAACAAGCATAAATCCAGAAACTCTTATATTATGCTGGAGAAAATGAATTACGAAATGGTATCCAGGATTTACTGCCTTATAGCCTATTCAGACAAATAGAAGTTTGAAGTACGACATCAAGATACTTTTTATTCGCGAAGTCGAAGCAAATTCTGCTCTTCCCTCCTATGGGAAACCCCATTTCTATCTGTCAGAGTTTGAGTGAAACATGGCCGCAATCTCCTCCTCTCTGTTGCTCTACTGAAAAAACGAACAGTGGGTAATGTCTGTGACATGACCGCTAAGTGGACGTAGGACTTGACTTGACCATGCCTTTAAGATACATAATGTGTCCAAATTTCTCACATCAACTATTTTGGATAAATAATCGGCGTTGCATACCATTTCTTGGCAAAATCTTCTCATCAAACCGACACAGAAATTAAATCTATCTCGAACAAGAATCATCAAAAAAAAATCAGAAGGGTTATGTACAAGACACAACCGCCCAACGTAAACTACGTAAGGCAGTTTTGTTCAGTGAGGATTGTAGTGCCATCATGTATGAATATTTTTAGAAAATTCATTTTATTACTTATGTCACTGGTTTCGAACAGCGTATCTTAAGATATGAAAATTGTTGGATACGACAGTTGTTTGAAAAATTTACTATGAAAATCCAAATTTATTCCTCTGTGGTTATGATGCCTTTCTTGGATCCGAATTGCCTACATTTGGGTTTTAAAGCATTTGATGAAATATTTCAATAGAAGAAGCCCTAGGGGAGAATCCTCTTTTCCGTTTGCAACATTTATTATTCAGAAACATTCCAATCATAGGCATATCTTGTTTTTCGTGGTGCATCACTAGAAATCATAAAATGTCAATCATGTACCAAAACCCAATTAATTTGGTTGTGATGCGCGCGAGTAGTAAACGTTGCGGACGGGAAAAGAGGGTGTGTGTGTTATTATAATCTAACTCCTACTGTCTGGCAGTGTCACCAGTGTTGGTAAAATCTCAAAATCTTAAATCTCATCGGCGATTCAAACCATGCGAACCATGGCCCATAGATTTGCTCATGATTCGAATCGCAATTTGCATCATTGCATGATATTTACGTGTTCTTCATTTTTGAATGCATTGAATTATCTGTTTTTCGTCTAAAACAACGCCTCGATTGCGTTCTGACGCTTCTTAGAACGAAATCATTTTTCGGTGAGTGAGCGAAGCGATTCTGGCCGAGAAACTCAAGCGCGATGCTCCCCCTACAGAATCGCAGGCGAGTTAGCTCGTGAATGAAACCTCGATGATTCAGATTTGAGTATGATTCTACCAACACTGAGTGTCACTATGGATAAAATATTCGTGCAACCATTTTAATATTATCATTGCAAGACTTTTGAATCAGGGAGCAAGAAGGTGATAGCTCTATTGAAACTCATATAGCCCGTCTCAAGAACGTATGCGTTCCGAAGCTTTTGTCGTGTACAATAAGTACCGCATGATTGCACCCACGTATTATAAAAATATCTTAAGTGGATTCACACTTCCTGAATCAAAGTTAAATCCTTCTGATTCAAGCGCGCATTTAATTGGACAAAATATTATTAGGCCGATAAAAATATTTTCATAAAATATGTCTCCCCCCCCCCTTTGGATTGTTTTTCTAAAAAATACAATACAAATCCGGTAAATTTTGAGAACTTTCAAAACATTCTTTAACAAATCCAAGGATTTTTTTTTCCATTTTAATATTCATTTTTTACTAGCAGACCCGACGAACTTTGTTTTGCCTAAAATTGATTCATTCTCTGATTAGTTCTCGAGTTATGCTGAAATTTTTGGTTCATTTGTATGGAAACCCCCCTTTCCAGAAGGGGAGGCGTTGCAAACCACCACAGAAACATATCTTCCCTTCCAAAACCTCCACACGCCAGATTTGGTTCCATTTGCTTGATCTCGAGTTATGATGAAATTGATGTTTCATTTGTATAGGAGCCAGGTTTCAAAGAGGAGAGGGGTCTCGAACCATCTTAAGAACCTTCCCCGGCCCCAAAAACATACGCCGCTCGATTCAGTAGAAGAAGAAGAAGATTACCCCCTCCCTCTTGACTTTGCGGAGACCAGTAGACCTTGACCTTGCGTAGAGCATAATTTTTAATAAATATGTGTAACGGTCTTATTAGTTTCCAGTTTGCAAAAAAAAAATTCAACATTTTTCCAAAGTCGTTTTTTAATATAAACATGTTTGTGAAATTACATTGCGATGATTGCATTACTAGCAAGAGCATTGGCATTGATAGCAATTGATCGTCTCATGCCTGCACAAACATGCCCCTATCTGCATCACTTTTTGCACCATGCACTACTTTACGCATTTTTGTTACCTTTGTTTCGACCGCGGTCACTGGTCCGTCTCCATTGTTCTACTTTTTGTGCGAAACACCACACAAAAAGCAGAGTCAAAACGCAACCGCACTGAACGGCGACAGCCAAAACGAAACTCTTGCGGACAAGAAAAGAGGGTGCTGCCAAAATGATCCGATACCCTATTTTAACGTTCATAACCCAAAGTTTCAATATAATTGACAAATTGGTAGAGAATTTCCGAGCCGATTGATATATAAATCTCCAAAATCCATCGAAAGATAAAGGCGCTATTAACGTTCAAAATCTTACATGATTTCGTGACGGTCTCGAATTTGGAAATTTTCATTTGTCACCCTGTATCCGAGTCTTCCCCTTAGACGTAGTTTACGTCAAAAAATCAGGAAGTATCTGTCCGGTCACGAAATATTAGCCTCGACAGTGGCAACCTTCCCACTGAAGGACTGCCTGAAATAAACCACAAGTTGGCTCAGCAGGGGAGGTAGACTGTATCTCAGCCCTTCCACTGAAGGGCCTTCTAATCCGTGCGATAGCGACTGAAGGAGAACATTATTTTTAACTCTTAGAGCCTTGAAAAAGGCTGTTTGTTTCGGCTAAGTGCAAAATGTAAGAAAACGATCTTTTCAAATAACCGCGAATTTCTAGTGATGATATAAAAAAGACTGAATGCTCTGCGAGCGAATGCACTTTTCTTTTATAGCTTATTTTGAATCTTCTCTGCTTCCCAATTGGTGGGCCAATCAGCTAGTGTCTTGTATCCCGCTTCTTTGTCAGCCAAAGCGTCATCATCAGGGACAGAAAAAGTCAGTTCAACTACACTCAAACAGCTGACATTGAACACGCTATCAAGTTGCTAGTCCTTCCCGAATTTGAATGTGCGAATGAATAGGACGGCATGCGCACGAACAGCAGCAAGCGTCGACTCTCGGTGTCAGCGTTGTTTTGTGCGGTGTCAAAATGAATCTTCAGCTTGGCACATTGATATTCAATTTGAAATCTCAAAATATGAATATCATTTTATACTGCGGTGCATGGATTCAACATTTTGAAGTCAGATTCCTAAAATATATGCATTTGTTTAGTATTTAAACTAAAATAATCATCATTTATCGGTGCAAATTGACCACAATTCAAAATATTCATTTCAGCCCCGGTAGATATTCATTTTTTGCGCTCGATTATCAATCGGCTACTGAAGATCGGGCGGTAAATTTGGTATGGAAGTTTGACAGCATGCTGCGAGATGTTCGTGCCTGCATCGCCGAGCGTCTGATCAAAACAAACACGAATCTATGACGAAGCTGCCTACTGAGCATCGATGCAACTGATAGTAAAACGAAGATTTCCGTCCTTGGTCATCATCATCAACGCGTTCGAGAAGCGCTTCTTCTTTTTTACGCTTGTTGCTCGCTGCTGGCGTCTATTTCCTAACGGGACTTTTCGCTAGATACAGGCCAATAAGCCGGGCAAGCGAGCTTAGAATTGCATTCAGGTGGGAAGTGCGTGTTCTTTTCTGAGACAACATTGATAGTAGTAGAATGAAGGAAACACCCGGACATGGGATTTCGGATGATAAGATTTAGAATTGGTAACATGGGACGATCATTCAGTCACGTTCGCTTTGTATGTGGTCAGTATCAAACAATGTTTATCTACATATTTTTTTATCAATGCCAAAAAATCCAACATTTGATGAAAAATCGATTGATAGTTTATTAATGTTTGAGCTGTTATCGGTGTTTTTTTTTATCCAAATAAGATTATGTGAGAGATTTGGATATCTTATGAATCTTTAAAGGCATGGTTAAGCGAAGTCCTTCGTCCACTTCGCGGTTAAATCAGAAAAATTATCCACTGTTAGTTTTGACCCTATTTATGAAAATCACGCATAAAATTTTATCTCTAGAATATTGGATTTGGCACCCAAGTACAATTTCTATCCCGAAGGGTATTGAAAGCATTGATTTTGATCTCTATTATTGGCTCTCTGAAGAACCGTTTGTTTTTTGGACATACATGCTGCATCATGTGGCTTTTCTTCAGCCTGTCTCGGCTCAGCATCGATGCCGGCCGGTCTCGGCTCGACTCTGCTGCTGCTGCCGGTATCTGCTCAGCATTGCTGCTTTGTCGGGTCTGTAGGGTGGACTGCTGCTGTACTGGCTAGGTTTCGGCTGATGATGGTCGCTTCGATGGTGTCGAGCCAGAAAAGCGGTCGGTGCAGACTTCATTCCCTGCTAAAAGGTGTGAGTGCTGTTCAATCGATGATGCGGTTGCTTCGCTTGTCCCGGTCAGAATGAAAGGAAAAAATCGCGTTGCGCTATTTTATGGCTTCTCGGCAGACCCAGCGGCTGCTCATTCGCTGGTGTCTGCACCAATCAGAACGTGGTAATGGAATGATGCAAGAATTATGCGGTACCCATATTTATAGGTTCCCTTGATCTCAATGTTTTTCATTGAAAACAGTTTCATGCCTATTGAAACAAGTTTTTCGGGTCTTGTCAAGCATGGACATGGAAGGCATACTTGAAATCTGTCGATTGAGGGGCTTACCGCAGAAATTCGTCAACTGAGACGAACGCTATTAACGTTTAAAATCTTTCACCACAGCGTAACGCGGTCGATTTGAATATTTTGAAATGACACCCGGTATAGTGAAGAGAGACGTAAGTCCTACGTCAAAATCCATAAAGAACTGTCATTGTTTGTGTGAAGAATTTTGCTTCGACTTCGCGAATAGACCTGTGCGCCGAAGTATTTGTGAACGGCGGCGGCGTAAGGCCATTTTTATATCGGCGGCGGCGGCGGCGCGAATCGGCGTGTAGAATTTTGAGCTGAGAAAAAAAGTTTCACGCAGCAAGCCATATGATGCTTTTTATTATGTTTTGTACAATTACTAGCTACAGCAGACTGATGAGGTGAACATCCTATGTATGTCCATAGAAAAAGTTTACATCACATCCTCCACTAGGACATTGCCGCATCACAGCACATAATTCATTGGAAAGTAATTTGGATACAAATCCAGAAATTCGTTTGGAAATTCCTCAGAAAATTCGAAAAAGAAATTCTAAGAATTAATTAAGAATTTCCCTAATGAGTTCCTTTAGAACTTCCTCTAAGAATTCCCTTGAAAATTTATTTGGGTATTTCTTCGGAAATTCGTTCCGAAATTTCTTCAAAAGTTCCTTCAGGAATTTCCTTAGAAATTACTTTAGGGATTGCTTCGGAAATTCCTTTAAGGAGTCTTTTTGGCTTCGTGGCCGTGCGGTTAGCAACGTCATTCGTCTAGACGCATGGGTTATGGAGCGTGGGTTCGATTCCCGCCCCGGTAAGGAGAAAACTTTTCTTGGTCGAAAAATTCTCCACCGGTCCACTGGGAGTTATGTGTCCTGTCCGTTGTCTAGGTGTTAAGTGCTCAGTCTGTACGACCTCTGGTCGAAGACGGTGTTCCTGTCTTTTTTGGAATTTCTTTAGAAATTCATTCGAAAACTTTTTAAGAGTTCCTTTGAAAATTCCTTTAAGAATTCCTTAGAAAATTCCCATGGGAAATCTTTTAAGAACTTCTATAGGAATACCTACGGACACTGTTTTAGGAATACATTCGGAAATCCCTTTTGGGAAAAACCTTTGGAATTTGATTTACGATTTTTTTTAGAAATTCCTCCAGGAATTTGTTTTTGTAATTTCTAATAAAAATTCTTCCAGTAATTCCTCAACATTTTTTTTTTGATACTCTAGGAAGATATTTTTGCTATTCTTTAGAAATTTCCCTATGGACATTCCTCCGGAAATTCCTTTAGCAACTCTTCCAGAAATTCCTGTAGATCTCCGAAAATTTCTTTTAAAATCGGGAATCTCTTCTGAAATTCTTTTGGAAAATCTTCGGAAATTTTGTTTGTAAATTCCTTATTTTTTTTTAAATCGTTGTTAACGTGTTTTTTTTTAATTGAAAATAAGTAACACTCAAATTCCCTCAGGAGTTTCTTCGAAAATTTCTTTAAAAAATCCTACATATTATGATTCGTTCCGGATTTTTTCCTGCAGAAATTTTATATAGTTTAATGATGGAATTTTTTAAGGACTTCCTAGAGGAAGGTCCAATAGAGTTTCTGAAAAAAAGGCCTTTCCGGAAGGTTTTCTGAAGGATGAGTGTCCAAATTAATTCCTGTGGCTTTTCAAAAGAGAAGAAATTCCTGGAGGAACTTCCGACTCTATTCTTGAATGAATAACCAAAAGAGAAGCTGAAAATTATTTCGAACAGAATTTAGAATGAAGGATTTTTTAGTGGATTTTCCAAACACATAGATTTTGGAATATAAATAGAAAATCCTATATTTCTCTAACAATTTCTTCGCAAATCTGGACAGTAGTGAAACAAACTAAATTTTGACTCTAGAATCAAGACTACATGCCAAGAAAAACTCCCAACATATCGAGATTGCGGATATTCGGATATTCTCGAGAATTCCTTGAGAATCTACTGCAGGAGTTCCTTCGAAAATTTCTACAGATTTTTTCGTAAGTACCTTAAGGTGATTGTACAATAAAGCCATGTGGTGAATTTCTAATTCACCATACGGTTTTCTATTCTTATTATCAAAAGTTCAAATCCAGCGTAATAATTTTCGTACAATGCTGAAATTAAAATCGATTGCTTAGCATGAGTAAGCAAATGACCTACGGATGTTTCATCCCCATGGGCGTTGTGGTTCTCTCAATTCGTGCTCTTGAAAAACCACTAGAAAAAAACACGTGGTTTCCAAGATGGCCGATTTATGGGTTTGTTGTATAAACACCTTAAATATTTCCCTAGAAAATATATTTAGGAATTAATTCGGTAAGACGTCAAGAAACTCATTCAGTATACCTTCAAAAATTCTGTCAGGAATTCCATCGGGAATTTCTCCAGGAATTCCTTCAAATAAATAGGAATTCCTTCAGAAATTCATTTTGAAATTGGAAATAAAAATTTCTACCCATGTAGATGGGTACACCCTCCCCACAGTTGTAATGGATTTGATGCACCCTTCCTCAAAGAAGCCACCCCTCGAAAAGCTTAAAAAGGATTGCGAATCTATGAATTAGTCTGTTGGATTACACTGTTGAAAGGAGATTTTTTTCTATCCCGCGGGCTTCGCATAACTGTCTCATACAGCAGTGCATTGAAAGCAGAATGGTATTTAAATTTGACTGTAATATTCGGTGGAGCCGTATGCAGAGCAAGACTTAAACCAGAATGATGCATAGCTGTACATACACACATACTTTGGAAAAATTCCTTCGGAAATTATTTTAACAATTCCTCTGAAACTTTTCCAGGTATTCCATAAGACATTCCATTCCCTCGAAATTCATCTAGTATTTCTTTCGGAATTTCCTCCGCCATTTTCATCCAAAATTCTAGGACGAATTTTCAGATATCAGATATAAATTCCAAAGGAATTACGGACATTCCTAAATTCCTCCAAGAATTTTTTTTTGGACATTCCTCCATGAATTCCTTCTGAGTTTTCTCCAACTATTCCTTCAGAAAATCCTCCAAAAATTACTACGAAGATAGATCCAGAAATTTCTCAAGACTCTAAGAAATATCTTCAGGTACTCCTTCAGAACTTTCTCTAGGACTTCCTTCGGAAAATATTTCATGAAAACCCAGAAATTTATTTGGGTATTGTTTATCAAAATAAAGTATTGCGTCTGTTGGATTCCACTATTGAAAGGAGATTCTCTCTGAAGTTCTGAAGGGCTTCGCGTAAGTGTCTCTACTCTGCCTCGGATATTCATCTAGTATTTCCTTCGGAATTTTTTCCGCCATTTGCTTCCAAAACTCTAGAACGAAATTTCGGATATCTCCGTACCAATCCCTAGAGCAATTTCCAAGAAAATTCCTGAAGAAATTGCCGACATTCTTAAATTTCTTTAAGAAATTTGTTGGACATTCCTCCAAGAATTCCTCAGAATTTTCTCTGAGGATTCCGTCAGAAAACCATCCAGAAATCACTGCGGGGATAAATATAAAAATTCCTCAAAACTCTAAGAATTTTCTTTGGTTATTCCTTCAGAACTTCCTCCAGGATGTCCTTTGGACATTATGTCAGGTAAACCAAGAAATTTTTTTGGGAATATTTTATCAAAATAAATGAAACCTGTTTTTTTTTCAGAACAATTCTGGCAATTCAAGTACAAGGAGGAGTGAAGAAAATGTTCAATTTGATGGGTCACGTGTCCCATCGTGCTCCAGCCCCAGAAGGCAAGCTACCATTTTTGCATTCGCATGTCACAAGGCTATCACAATGATACTCCATGCTCAGGGAACTTTAAAAAATCCTACCAGACTGAGAATCCCATTCCAACTTTTATAGTTTTGACAAGTAGCCGCGAATTTAAGCACTAGACCGAATAATAAATGTAACATTCAAACCACAGACAAACAGACGTAACAGCTTGAACATTTTTCTGAAAAATCCATCGCTCAACTTCTCTACCACCATCTTGCGAGCATGTTACACGAAACAATGATTCGTATGACATTGTCACCAAAAGGCGCTGGAGTGAAATGTCAAACTCGAAGGATTACGACGCTAGCGCTTCTAGCTGTGAATCGCGCAATCAATCAAATTCAAATTGAACGTTGAAGTCATGATCGATGGTAATTACCCTAGTGCTACGTCTGTTTGTCTGTGTTCAAACCTTTAAAAAGATTCCACATGAAGTTACATATGAGATTAGAAGCTCATCGCTACGCTCGTTGATTTGTAGGTATGTAGCCAAGAAGTTCTTGGATGACCTAGCATTTAATACGCCAATGCCGGTAAAAGTGACAGAGATAAAAACAAATCTGCTAAAGGTATAATAGCTGGTCCGGTAGGTGCAAACGCACTGCATACTGTGATTTTTGTGTTGGCCAATCATCGGCGTGAAATACGAAATTCGGCGGCGTGGAGCCAATCGGCGTATGGCGCGCCGCCGATACCTTGACCGGCGTCGGCGTACGTCAATAAGTGTCGGCGGCGGCGGCGTGGCGCGGCGGCGCACAGGTCTATTCGCGAATAAAGTGATAAGGGTTGATAAGCTTTTATTCTGGATAGATCATAAGAGGCAGCTACTGGAAATAAAAAAAAAAATAACCAGTAGCGGCATCCATGAGAGGCGGTTCGTCGCTTATTTTTTCATTCGATTTCATTAAAGTTTCCTACATATTTTATATGAAATTTACATATTTTGTATGGAAATGATGAGTGGTAGAACTTTTAAATTAAACAAAACTACAATCCCTAGAAATTTTTTATAGGTGGAAATGGGCAATAATAAATTTTGTAGCACTGAATAGTTAATCTTTCTAGATGGAGACGCATGGTGCTCAACATCAGTTGCTTTACCACCCAAACCATATTTTTACGATGATTCCGTCTCACTTACCGAATATAAAGCATTATTTATTATAAATCAAACTTAGCACGTTTTGAGATGAAGGTTTGTTTGAAATATTTATAGAAAGCAATAATCATGGTAGAAGCATCGTGTCGTTTTTTTTTGTACTTTCCTCATCAACAACAAAGGAAGTTGTATCTTGATCACACTAATCGAACGCGAATGTTAACCCTTTTACAATTTTTCCAAACTAACATTCTCCAGGGGATAACAACATCAGAACATTACTGTATTGCATGCACCCCCTTGCACGATAATACACTTACCGTGAGACGGATCAATCAATACATTTTCGATGTAAGCTGTTTTGGAGCTTCCCTCCTTCATTCATCTAGTCGTACATAAATTAAGCGAACTGGGTCGATTGCACGGTTAACGGAAATTATTCCCATCCGTAGCGAGCTGCTGAATAATGTTGTTCGTTGAAGGTGGATCGCGAAGGGGGCTTCCCCCCGAACCAGCTTGGAAAATAAATAGCGACAAAAATTCCTCGCGTGCTTTCCGGAGATTCATTATAACGTGCGGTCCGGTTCCATTGAACCTTTCTGTTTGCACAGTGGCTGTGTACACTACACATGTAATCAGGATAGCCGTATCCTTTATAGCCTTTCCCCCACCTCGGTTGCAATATGGAATGACAAATATTTTCTCTAATTCCTGATCGTTTATGGCTGATTACAAACATGCATGGAACCGGGGTGGTCTATTTTTAACCATGCATTTGAATGGTAGACGCCCCTAGATGTAGAGGGGTGGGAGCCACATATTTGAAACAATCATATGGGGCTACAAATATGTAGTAGCTATAATTGAAATGGATCGTTCCAGCTAATATGCAATCCATTGGTATTTTCTTCAAACGTTATGAACGTTAATACGAGAGCGAGACATCGAAGAGGAGATGAGAATAAAAAAATGAGAGCAAATTAAACATATACAGACATCAACGTTCAGCTTTATCTTTATTTCAAGTTACAAATAGAAGCATTTGGAATAAATGCTAAGGGCATGTATGAATAAGCTTTATAAAATAAGTGTCGATGATTAAAGTTTTTTATTCATTTGAGATGTATGATTATTTTTACTTTTACTAACCTTTTTGCCTTTCTCGTAAACTAAGTATACCTAAAGGTTATATGGCCACCCAAGTAACACCGAAAACATCATTATTAGCGAAGACCTAAGAATCATGTTGAATTAAGGTCGGGAAAAGGAAATACAGGAAAAGGCAATGTTATGTTCGAAGAGAGCTATGAAAAGATTTTTGCTAAACATACATAAGTCCTAAGAGCTAATGCGAATGCTTCGTCATTCAAATAAGTACAACGCAGATGTTCTAGGTTCTCCAAATTATCCGGGAGTTGAGTTCAATTGGTCTACCTGGTCAACTGCGCCTGATATCAAACCGACAACAAACCAGCGTGTCCATATAAGTCCTTAGAGCCCATGCGAACGCTTTATCATTCAAATAAGTACAACGCAGATATTCTAGATTCTCCAGATTGTCCGGGAGTTAAGTTCAATTGGTCTGGCAGGACAATTACGACTAGTATCCAACCGAGAGCAACCCAGCGTGTCCATATAAGTCCTTAGAGGTCATGCAAATGCATCACCAGTCAAATAAGTCCATCGCAGATGTTCTAGGTTCTTCAAATTGTCCGGGAGTTGAGTTCAATTGGTCAACCATGTCAACTACGCCTGATATCAAACCGATAGCAACCTTGCGTGTCCATATAAGTCCTAAGAGCCCATGCGGATGCTTCATCATTCAAATAAGTCCAATCCGGATGTACTAGGTTCTCCAAATTGTTCTGGAGCTGAGGTCAATTGGTCTACCAGGTCAACAACACCTGGTAAAAACTCAAAGGTGCAGCCCAATCGGGTTGTACGCAAAGGTGACGTAGGACTACGTAGATATTCGAAATTGATGGTATTGGCCATAATCATTTTTGTCGTTTTATTAACATTGAGCAAACTGCTCGGAGGCCAACTAAATCAAGAAGTCGAATAGTTGTTCCCAGTTGGATGGACTTTGATTCTCTAACCGTGGAATTAACATGACTCATCGGCCGCTGAAGCCACTCGACTGGCTTTCAGTCGGGGACATCACAATCCTTACTTTGCCACGTACGCTTACATCGCGGGCGAAAACCAAACGTTGCAAATAAATATATTTGTGTTTGGTTTCACGCCACTTCTGATTTCTGATTCTGCTTATTTCTTCTTTATTTCGGCCATTTTTGAGGATGGTGTCCTCCAAAAAGGTTTTTATACAAAAGAAGGTTGATCCGACAATCCGATATGAACTTTCTTCAAAGTGCAAAACTCAATCGTAACTAGCAAATTTGATAGCGCGGCGGAGGGAGATGATGTAATTAATTTGAACGGATGGAATCATTAACAGCAACCAAGCTACCACGCCAAACCCGATGCCACCGAAACAATCCATTTTCGCAATTAACTCTTTCTTTCCATAAAATGCTGGTCCTGAGAAGAACCAATTTTCTTTTCCCAATGCGTCTTTCTAATAACTAACTGCATCCAAACGCTTGTCAGCACCTTGTGTTGAAATTGTCCGACCGCCACTTGATGATTTTTCGCTAAGCCTCCAAAAGTTGAAAAAAAAATTCAGCATTGCCACACTGCCACCCACTCCTTCGTGCTGCTGTGTCCGCTCCACTCCATCGAATGTCGAACCGCTCTCTGTGGAATGCGTTAAAAATGGCTCGCGCGCGCCGAACAGCAGCTTTCTTGTATTTAATAAATTAAGCCCGTTAGCCCCGCCCCTTTGTGATCTGATATGGGTGTAAATATAATGTGCACTCATAACGATTAATGAAGGGGCGGGGCTAATGGAATTACTTCATTAGATATAAGAAAGCTGCTTTTCGGCGCGCGCGAGCTTTTGATCGAGATTCCGCAGACAACAGACCGTTCGGAGAATGACAAATTCTAAGAATCCTATGAAATTTTCTCGCAAGATTCTGATTATGAGATGTTATTTATCTTAGATGCGTATTGTTTCGAGAAATAAGTTGCTTCATATTACCAAACATTATCTCTTGGCATCTGACTGTCCGAGCGACGTTCACCAACATGGGTGGTTGCTGTAGAAAGTTTCCAATGAGGTGGCGTCTGCATTGATTTTATACAAAAGCCACCATTTTATACAAAAGAAGGTTGATCCGACTATCCGAAATAAATTTTCTTCAAAGAGCAAAACTCAATCGTAAATAGCGAATTTGATAGCGCATCGGAGGGAGATGATGCAGTAAATTTTAATGGATGGAATCACTAACAGCAACCAAGCTACTACGCCAAACCCGATGCTACCGAAACAGTCCTTTTTCGCAATGAACTCTTTCTTTTCATAAAATGTTGGTCCTGAGAAGAACCAATTTTCTATTCCCAATTCCAATTCCAATAACTAACTGCACCCAACACCTTGCTTTGCAACTGTCCGACCGCCACTTGATTTTTCGCTAAGCCTCCAAAGGTTGAAATAATTTTTCAGCATTGCCATACTGCCACCCACTCCTTCGTGCTGCTGTGTCCGCTCCGCTGCATCGAATGTCGATCCGCTCTCTGTGGAATCCCGATCAAAATGGCTCGCGCGCGCCGAACAGCAGCTTTCTTGTATTTAATAAATTAAGCCCGTTAGCCCCGCCCCTTTGTGATCTGATATGGGTGTAAGGTAAATTATTCAATTCATCTTGTGTCAATCAGGTGCTAATTTCGTGTTTTCTCTACGTTTTCCGTGAATATCTTCGTGTTTTCTGCAATAATCCGGACGCTGCCATCACCTACCATCTCGATTTTCTGGAGTACAACGATTTGCGACTTTTGTTGAGCTGAATAATCCCAAATTGAGTTGTGCTACTACCTCGAAGTGAAAAAAGTTTAGCCACCATGGAGTCAATTTGTTTTGCTTGCACTCACACTGTCAACAAGGAAGATGAAATCATGTGCAATGGCTTCTGCAACTCATTATTTCACTTAAAATGTGTGCATCAATCATTGGAAATTCGCCACACAATTACGACTTGTTCCCAGCTTTTTTTGGATGAGCAAAGCATATGTGATTGTACAAATCGTGGGTGGCTATACAATGCTCAATTCAAGCTCCATCCGGAATAAGGGCGAATGTCGCAAGAGAGGACTCTCCCCGTCGACCCCCCCTCCCTTAAACAAAAGTGACAAGAAGCAGATCTCTCTGTGGTTTATCACCTCAGAACGAAAGAAAACAATGCGAACTTGCATTCTGAGGTGATAAACCGCAAAGAAATTCCCTGCCCGTCACCTCCATTCAAATGAGGAGAAGTCGACGAAGAGAACCTCTCCGCGACACCTGCCCCCCACCAAACAGAGCTTGAACTGAGCAATCTACTGTATATTGTCGCAAATTTATACTTGGGATTAGTACCTTTTCCTATACAGCAGCAGTTGTATACCTGGCCACGTCCTTACAATCACGGAAGGAAGGGAAGGAATGTTAGTTCAACATCTACTAGTGAAGATGCAGGGAACCCATACTACCTTCATAGATGTCTCGGGAAGGAAAATTTGTGTTAGTGGGAAAGGTGAATAATAGGGAGCTCTATTCGACAATATAGAGCGTTTGTCAATAACAGTATATGCTGTAAAAATAATAAAATATATTCATCAATTTACTTACGAACCGTCCTAAGGGAAAAACAAAACAAAACACAAACCTTCGGCAAATCGCGCGATCGTTCTGCCGTTCGAAACAAGAGCCAACACGCACTAAACTAATTAACTTTATTACCGGCCGCGCAATGCAAAACACAAAATTTCGGCAAATCGCGCGATCGTTCTGCCGTCCGAAACAAGAGCCAACACGCACTGAACTCTTGTTCCCAGCTTTTTTGGATGTGCAAAGCCTGTACAAAAATGATGTCCAATGCAAATTTTCGGCGGGCCATTACATCCACCAATGATGCTATGGAATATATGGTCGAAAATCAAAACAAAATGCTAAGTGAATTGAGGAAAGAAATAGCTCTGAACACCAACAAAATCAACACGATCCTACAACGTACGCCAATACATACAACACCACACATAACAAGATCACACCCGGTTGTATCATCAAGAAAACGACCAAGGCTTCATATTGACGAACCGCAACATACCAGTGTATCCTTCGGAACTAAGGAAATCACCGCTGATGAACCCATTCCACTGGCGCCCGAACAAAGAGAAGACAAGTTTTGGCTGTATTTATCTGGGTTTGATCCGCAGGCTTCCATTCAGCAGCTAACCAAGTTGGTAAAGAGGAATCTGAATATCAACGCGGATGCTGCTGTCGATGTCATCAAATTGGTGCCAAAAGGAAGAACCTTGGAAGAACTCACCTTTGTGTCTTTCAAAGTTGGTATGGAATCGCAACTGAGGGATGTTGCCCTCTCTGGGTCAAATTGGCAGAAGGGAATCATCTTCCGCCAGTTCGATTTCAGCCACACTTCGTCATCGCGCACAAATTTTCGTTTCGAATCATCACCAGCAGGAATTGTTTCCCAATCTGTTTATCAATCGCCCGCACATGATTCATCAATCAACCAAACGTTTACTGTTTATTATCAAAACGTTCGAGGGCTCCGGACGAAAACAAACGAATTGCTTCTGGCGTTGTCCGTATGCGATTATGATGTTATTGCTTTCTCTGAAACCTGGCTCAAAACTGATATCCACAACTCCGAGCTTGCACACAATTACACGCTTTATCGTTGTGATAGGAATGCTAACACTAGTCGTTACCTACGTGGCGGCGGAGTGTTAATTGGTGTAAGAAATGAACTGCAGAGTATGTCTGTTAGTGTTGCGGATAACGAACGATTGGAACAGATCGTGGTCAAAATAGTGTTGCCTAGCTTTGCACTCTTCGCGTGTGTTATTTATCTTCCACCAAACAGCGAGACGATTTCGTACGAACAACATTCGGCCTGTATTCAGAATCTTCTGCATCAAGCTGGTGATCATGATCATGTGTTGGTTGTTGGAGACTACAATCTGCCCCATCTGTGTTGGATGCATGACGAGGAAATGAATTCTTATTTGCCTGTAAATGCTTCTTCCGAACAGGAGCTGGCTCTAGTTGAAACTGTAGTGGGCAGTGGACTCTACCAAATTAACGACTTGACAAATATGAATGGAAGGCTTCTCGATTTAGCATTTGTCAATGATGATAAATATGTGGAATTGCTTGAGCCACCTTTACCATTATTGAAACTTGACGAACACCACAAACCAATTGTTTTAAAATATGAAACAGCAAGCAAACGTTACGACTGGGATGGTTTGAATTCCTTAAATTTTGATTTTAGCAAATGTGATTTTGCTTTGCTGAATGCAACGATTGCCGCCGTTCGCTGGGAAGATTATCTGACGGGCTGCAGCATCAACAACACGGTTGATAATTTCTAAAGTCGACTACATGAAATTCTTCAAAACGCTGTTCCGCTGAAAAAGGGTCGTCGAGCTTTGCGTAAAAGGCAGCCGTGGTGGAACAACGAGCTACAACATCTTCGAAATCGTCTACGCAAGGCCCGGAAAAGGTACTTTCGTTTGAGGAATCAACAGCAAAAAGTTGAGCTGCGTGTCATAGAAAGCGAATACAATTCTTTACATGCGCAATGCTTTAGCTGCTACATTCGTCGCACTGAAGAGAATATTAAGCAGGATCCCAAATCATTCTGGTCGTTTGTGAGAAGCCGAAAGCAGAGCAACGGAATTCCTCAACGTGTTCATTATAACGATATTCCAGCTGAAACGCCATCTGATTCGACAAATTTGTTCTCGTCGTTCTTTCGAAGTGTGCTAAGTAATAACCGATCACCTTCGTCGGATGCGTACTTGAATAGTTTGCCCCAATATGATCTGAACGTGCCACATTTTCACTTTTCTGCCAAGGATGTGCAACTCAAGCTTCAAGGAATTGATGCTTCCAAAGGTGCGGGACCCGACCACGTATCACCGTTTTTAGTAAACAACTGTGCCACTTCCCGCAAGCATACTTTTCAACCGTTCCATCGCAGAAGGTGTTTTTCCAAGTGCCTGGAAAGTTGCTGCTATCCTTCCTATCCACAAAGCTGGGAATATTCACAACGTGGAAAACTACCGAGGTATTTCCATCCTGAGCTGCCTGCCGAAAATGTTTGAAAGCCTCATCCACGATTCGCTTTATCCGCATGTGCATCACATCATATCGGAATTCCAGCATGGTTTTGTTAAAAAACGTTCGACCTCTACCAACCTGATGGTTTATGTTTCCTCGCTAGTCAACGCAATTGAAAAGCGAAAACAAGTTGATGCTATCTACATCGATTTCACAAAAGCATTCGACAGAGTACCGCATTCTTTGGCAGTGAAGAAACTACATAGAATGGGTTTTCCTAGTTGGCTGACTTGCTGGATCCTGTCCTACCTAACTGAGCGCAGCGCATATGTACGCATCGATGGAACGAGATCGGATCCTTTCCCCATCACATCAGGCGTGCCTCAAGGTAGTCACCTCGGTCCACTTCTTTTTGTGTTATTCGTCAACGACCTCTGCGATGCGATAAAATCTCCCAAGCAGATGTTTGCAGACGATTTGAAATTTTATCGAATCATTTCATCATTGGTTGAATGCTGTGCCATCCAAGCCGATATCGATGCTCTGCTCAACTGGTGCACGCTAAATGGAATGGAAGTTAATATCCGCAAATGTAATGTCATCACTTTCAATCGAACAAGGAGTACAACCATCTTTGACTATAGGATATCAACAGAAAGCATCGATCGCGTAAACACCATCAAGGATCTCGGCGTTCTGCTGGATGATAAGCTAAACTTTACCCAGCAGATAGCTTCAACGACCGCCAAGGCGTACGCGGTGCTTGGTTTTATCAAACGGAATACCCAGCAGTTTGAAGATGTTTACTGTCTAAAGACGCTCTACTGTGCTCTGGTACGTAGCGTACTAGAATATGGTGTGCTCGTATGGGCGCCTTATCATGCGGTGCAAATCGAGCGCATCGAACGAATACAACGCAACTTTATTCGATTTGCCCTTCGCTTGCTGCCGTGGAATGACCCTGTTCGACTGCCACCCTATGAAAATCGTTGCATTCTTATTAATTTGCCGACTTTGACTAGCAGGAGAACATTGCTACAATGCCTGTTTTTGTTCGACATACTGTGTAACAGCGTAGATTGCCCGATGCTTTTGAACAGCATTAATTTGAACGTCCCCGCCAGAACGACTCGCCAAACCGATTTTATTCGCTTACCTGTGCATCGCCCTCTATTTGGGCAGAATAATCCGTTAGATGTCTGTTGTCGACGTTTCAACGAAGTGTCTTTTAATTTCGATTTTAATTTGTCCAAATGTGTGTTTAGAAATAAGATTAGTTAGTAATGATATCTGTCTGTACGAATTTTAAATCGAAGACTAGTAAATAAATAAATAAATAAATAAATATAATGTGCACTCATAACGATTAATGAAGGGGCGGGGCTAATGGGATTACTTCATTAGATATAAGAAAGCTGCTTTTAGGCGCGCGCGAGCCATTTCGATTGGGTTTCCGCAGACAACGGACCGTTCGAAAGATGACAAATTCTAAGAATCCTATGAAATTTTCTCGCAAGATTCTGAATTTTGTTATGAGATGTTGTTTATCTAAGATGCGTATTGTTGCGAGGAATGACAGCAGAAATTTGACTCAAGACGAAGTTTCTTCATATTACAAAACATTATTTTTCGGCATCTGTCTGTCCGAGCGACGTTCAGCGATGGGAGGTTGCTGTAGATAGTTTCCACAGAGGTGGCGTCTTCATTGATTTTATACAAAAGAAAGTTGCTCCGACTATCCGAAATAAACTTTCTTCAAAGTGCAAAACTCAATCGTAAATAGCGAATTTGATAGCGCGTCGGAGGGAGATGATGTAGTGAATTTTAATGGATGGAATCACTAATAGCAACCAAACTACCACGCCAAACCCGATGCCACCAAAACAGTCCATTTTCGCAATTAACTCTTTCTTTTCGTAAAATTTTGGTCCTGAGAAAAACCAATATTCTTTTCTCAATGTGCCTTTCCAACTAACTGACACCACAATTTGTAATAAATTTTCAGCATCGGCACTGGCGGTGCGGGATCGCCACAGTACTATTTTTATGGTCAACCTTTTCTTCATATGAAATTCTGGTTCGTTGAGGTTGAATGATTTGTAGCAACACATCGAGCACCACCACCAATGCGATGGATTTTCTTTGAAAATGTTATTAGCACCTCCGTGATGCTGTGTCCGCTCCGCTACGATCGCTTTGATGCGTAGCTATGCGTAAAATCTTGTTCAAACTGAGGATTAGATCCAAACCCGCAAGTGATTGATTTTTGATGTCTGCGCTAGTGATGCATGTACGTGATTGGTTAGTTTACCTGTTTCTAAACTTTTTATCAATTATCGATAATAAATAGTTAAAAATCAGTATTTTCAAATAAATACAAAGAAGCGTTGACTCATCCTTGATCGAATGGTCCAAAAAAATTTAAAATCCATCGAGAAACGGCTTAGATATTAAAGTTTAAAGTCTATCATATTTTCGTGACGGTCCTCGATTTTCGCAATCGTAAAGTGTACCCCAATATAGAAAACACAGACGTAGTCCTACGTCAAAAAAAAATATGTTCAGAAAACCATGTGATATATTTAGCTTGGAAAATGTATTGAAGGGTAACCACTCCCTTCGGTGGGGTTTGATCCCACGAAACCAGTACGCTAGACAGGTGCTTTCCCTACTAATAAAGGGAAAGCCACCCCCCCACCCAGAATATAGGCAATTAACTTTGTATGAACTCGAGTGGCAATCTCTCTTTGCTTATGTGGTCGGGTTGGGATCTGACGATCAACTGGCACAACCTCACACAACCTCACTGATGAAGCAAGTGTGTAGGAGCCAGACAATACTGAATTGGAAGCTGACACAGTGCGTATTAAACCAAAAATAGTCTTCAACTAAAAACTAACTTTTTCAGCTTAAATTGTTTGTTGGGAATTTCTTCGGAAATTCCTCAAAAAAATTCCTCCGGAAGTTCTACAAAGAAATGCTTACGGATTTCCTCAAACACCAATTTTTATTCATTAACGCAAGAAAAAATTCTAAAAACCCAAAATTATTATCATTATTTTTATTTTTGAGCGACGTATATCGCATTTTTATCTAGAAATCTTCTTCATGCTATAGTTGGTAGTATGTAGCCATCCAATGATTACGCTTCATCGCTTTCTAGGAAATGAGAATAAATGCTGCATAATTGTTCAATTTTCATACGGATGCACGCCGATTAGTTTTTTACGGCACCAACGGCGAAGAAAATCGTTGACGGCGAAGCACAGGTTTAACCGGAAGTGGGCCGCCTTGAATTTTGGAATTGCACCAAACACTGATTTCCGGCTTCCACTCATCGATCCCATTCCAGCAATGCCCATATTGCATGGGTTTTCAGTCATTTGAGCAAACCGGAAGTCAGCCATCTTGAATTTCAAAACGGGCGGCGCCAAATACCAATTTCCGTTATGAAAATTATTTTAAGCTTTCAGTGGAATCTATATTCTTGTTATAAGACGAAGTCGAGTATAGTTTGAGACACTGAAGACGGCCTTACTGTTGAGGTCGAAATAAGTATCTGTCAAAGGTACAATAAAGTAGTGAAATCAAATGGAATAGTACAAACTCGTCTTATAACTGTTAGGATCAATCTGATCACTATTACTTAACAGTGTACTTCGAGTACTTTGCACCTCCTGACATATGTATGACAAATGACAATTAATAAATATCATTCTGTGCTTGTATTCCATCGTAAGGACACGTTTGTCTAATCCTCTTCATCCGAATTATCAGGTTATGGGCTCAGCGTACGCTTTACCCTGCAAAGTGTGCTTGTACCCGAATAAAAGGTGAAACGGTTCTTTTGTTCCGCGTGTTCGAATGCTCTCGGTCGAGTGAGTGGACATATATTCTTGCCATGGAAGAGGATAGAAAAGTGTACCTATTTGACGGTAGCAGCTTCCGGGTGGAAGTGCACTTAGAGGAGCTGGGACTCCTGCCGTGCATACAGAAGCTGCCAGAGGACGTGTAGAATATCATGTGCTCGCTGAAGATAGTGCTCAGGTTAAGCGCGAAAAAGAGAAAGCTCTCGGGGATCGCAAGAAGCAGGATGTTCGGTACATATCAGTTTTGATTCGAAATATTGCGGATTCACAGCTCGAATATGTGAAGCAAAAGCGTAATCCTATCGAAATTTGGATTGCTCTTCAGAACGCATTCGCACGCAAAGGAATTTCGGGACAGTTTTTCCTACTGAAAAAGTTATCCGCGATAAAGTTTGAAGAAATCGTGTCAATGGAAGAACATTTGTTATTGTTCGACAAAACTGTTCGCGATTTGGACTCGGCGGGAATAAAGCTGGACGAGCGGCTTATCGTGTTTTATTTACTTCAGTCGATGCCGCGTTCGTATAGTCAGCTTGTTACAGTGCTCGGAACATTATCGGACGGACAATGCACATTTGATTTTGTTCGAGCTAGGCTGCTCAATGAAAGTATGAAACGTACGAATTGCGACGACGTCGGCCCGGCGTTTGATTCGACGGCCTTCGTAGAAAAAGGAAGGAAGAATAGGAGCAAACTGAAGTGTTATTCTTGTGGAAAAGTGGGGCATATACGTACGGATTGCCCAAGCCGCACTGAAGAGCGGGTTCGGAATGGAAATGTGCTAAAGAGCAAGAAGAATGTGCACAAAGAGAAAGCATATTTCAGTGAAAAACAGGTGGTATTTGTGAGTCATTCACGTTCTGATTAAAGTGGCCTCTGGGCAGAAACTCGAGAGTAATTACTCTGGTTTGGTGAACATTGTGACCAGGATCGGAGATCGGAGAGCAAATGCTGTGGTTAAAGACGTTTTAAAACGTATATATATACGTACCCGGATTGCATGGTACAATTTGTTCTCGATCCAACGAATTGGGCTGTTGGGAATGCAAGTGATCTTCCGGAAGAATAGTGTCGATAATTTGTACAACGATGCAGTAGATGCACGGGTAAACGTAAAGATAAAATTTACGAACTGGACGTTGATGTATCGCCAGTGAAAGTGCCAGTTGCTCTAATGACTGAAAATGCTATAAGCAATGAAGAACTGTGGCATAGACGCTTCGGCCACATCGGAAAGAGCGGACTAATGAAGATGGTAACAAGTGAATTAGTGAATGGCCTCATGCTGAAGAAAGGTGAGCTGGTGGAGCGTACTGTCTATGAGCCGTGCCGCAAAGGCAAGCAGACAAGAAATCCCTTCACAGATATGCTTCTGTCCAGGAGCTCGCGTCCCCTTGAGCTGATCCATAGTGATGTGTGCGGAGCCATGACACCGACTGCCTGGAACGGTAAGCGATTTTTTGTTACTTTTGTGGATGATTTCTCGCACTTCACTGTCGTGTATATGTTGCGCACTGAGGACGAGGTGCTTGAAGCCTCCAAAACTTATACTGCGATGGCCGAATCGCACTTCAACAGACGAATATCCCGTCCACGTTGCAATAACGGAGGGGAGTATGTTGGAATACACGGTTCCGTACACGCCGCAGCAAAACGGCGTGAGTGAACGCCTTAACCGGACTATAATAGACAAAGCGAGGGCTATGATCGAGGATGCTGATATGTCGAAGGCGCTGTGGTGTTAAGCAGTTCTGGCGGCGGTATATATCTTCAATCGGAGTCCAACGGAGGCATTGACGGTCGACAAGACACCCTACGAAGTGTGGTACGATCATAAGCCTGATGTTTCAAAGTTTCGCACTTTTGGTGCAAAAGCATTCATTTTCATCCCGAAGGAGAAGCGGAACAAGCTAGGTTCTAGGAGCAAAAGTTGTTATTTTGTCGGTTACAGCGCTAACGGATACCGGTTGTGGGATTCACGAAAGGTTTTCACCGCTAGGGACGTCGTCGTCGTCGAAGAAATGCCTTTGTTGTCAAGCAAGGAAGGAAGGATGGATCCATTAATAAAAGGAAGGCAAGGCTAGTTGCCAAAGGGTTTACTCAGCGTTACGGATACGATTACTATGAAACCAATTCGCCTGTTGTTAGAATGTCAACCGTCCGCATGATGCTCGCTCTAGCAAATCAAGAAAATCTCGTTGTTCATCAAATGGATGTGAAGGCAGCTTTCTTACACGGGAAGCTCACCGAAGACATCTATATGAGGCAGTCCAAAGGATTTGAGAAGGGGAATATGGTGTGCAAGTTGAGCAAATCAATTTATGGGCAGAAGCAGGCTTCGAAAGCGTGGAACGACAGGTTTTATCGAGTTTGTTGCAAGAATTGGAGTCCTCCGATGTACCGAGGATAGCTGTTTATTAGACTGGCCCAGGAAACAAAAAGTTGTCTAATTGCACGGGGCACCCCCCAGGATTGTGTCTTTGGGTGAGAAAATCAATCTCTGAAAATTTCAGCTCAATCGCTTATTGCATAAGCTGGCGCATTTGATTTGAAGTTTGTATGGGGATTTCAGCCAAAATGTATAGGAAAATACACCTCCGTCACTTATTCGATCTGGAAATTGGTTCTGATTGCTCGATTGACCTAAGAATTGCAAAAACGGCAGTTGGTATGCTACAGAACAATTCCACAGAACATTGTATGATGATTAAATGAACTTTTATATAGGTTTCGGCTGATGCGATTCGACCAATAAATCCAAAAATACACAATTCAGCTCCTAATAAATCAGTCGAAAACTATATAAAAGTTCATTTAATCATCATACAATGTTCTGTGAAAATTTTCTGTAGCATACCAACTACCGTTTTTGCAATTCTGAGGTCAATCGAGCAATCAGAACCAATTTCCAGAACGAATGAGTGACGGAGGTGTATTTTCCTATACATTTTGACTGAAATTCCCATACAAACTTCAAATCAATTGCGCCAGTTTATGCAACAAGCGATTGAGCTGAAATTTTGACAGATTGATTTTCTCATCTTAAGACACAATTCTGGGAGGTGCCCCGTGGAATTCGACAACATTTTTTTTCTCCCCATACTAAGCTGGGCCAGTCTACTGTTTATACATACGCCGAAATAAGCATGGGTCGATATATTTGCTTTTGTACGTCGATGATGTGCTCATCGTTTGCAAGGATTTGGGTCAAGTAGAGACAGCGAAGCAAATGTTGCAACGCGAATTCCGTATGGTGGACTTGGGTGAGGCACAGATGTTCCTGGGAGTTAGGAAGTCATGAAGCTTAGTCAACCAGGGTATACCGAAGCAATACTCCGTCGTTTCAGTATGGAACCTAGCAAGCCTGTGTCTACTCCTATGTGTGTCAACCTACAGCTGCAGAAACCGGAAGTGGAGCAAAACTTGGACAAGCCTTACCGTAAATTGATTGGGTGCCTGACCTACCTCATGGTCACATCTCGTCCAGATTTATGCTCGACTGTTTCCTATTTGAGCCAGTATCAGTGCAATCCATCTCAAGAACACTGGACACACCTGAAGAGAGTGTTACGATACCTACGAGGAACAACGCAGCATGGATTAATTTATCGTCGGCAGGACTCAGTTAAGCAAATAGTTGGTTTTGCAGACGCAAACTGGGCGACAGATCAAGGTGATCGCCATTCGGTTTTCGGCTACCTGTTCCAGATTTATGGGGCTACTACGTCGTGGAACACCAAGAAACAACGAACGGTTGCACTTTCATCGACAGAATCGGAATGCAGTGCTCTGGCTGACAGCATTTGTGAAGCTCTTTGGATCAGTAAGTTGTTTCAAGCATTAGGAGTACGTGAGCAGCAGCCGATTATCATCTTTGAAGACAACCAGTCAGCAATATCTATATCTGGATCGGAGGCGCTATCACGCAGACTAAAACATACCGATGTGAAACTACAGTTCATTAAAGAATGTGTTGCTACCGGAAAAATAGATATACGTTACAGGGCTAGTGGTGATCAACCACCCGGATCTTATGACTAAAGGTCTACCGTTGGCCTCTTTCAAGAAACATTGTTCTACTCTAGGGATTCAACCGTGATAGCTTGAGGAGGGATGTTAGGATCAATCTGATCACTATTACTTAACAGTGTTTCATACTACCTTCTTGATAGACAGTACTTTGCACCTCCTGACCTGAGACGAGACCTGAAAAGACGGCTTCTTTTTCCTTGTTTTAACACTTGTTCTTCTTTTCATCACAGTTGATTATCGATTCTCAACTGTTTCCTTGAGTGTTTCACCTAAATCCCGGGTAGAATCTTCTGAGCACAATAAAAGTATTTGTGATTTACGGATTTGTAAACTTATTTTTATAAAGATACTCCTATCGGAAATAAAACACGTATTCATAACAGTTCAATATTAAGCTGTCCGGCTTTTCTAGAATACTTTTCAAAGTGAAAAAGTACTCGTAAAACAAAATCATTCGGAATACTTTTTGAGGGATAGGTACCAATACTTTTACACAAAAAGGTGCTGGTTGCATCTGACAATTCGTGACAGCGCTTGCTGGTTGCAGATGAAGTTACATTTTTTCCTCTTTGCAAGTCCCGTCCCAGCTCCTGACATATGTACAGGGGTTAGACAAAAAGGTTGAGATAGGTAAAAATAAGTCGAAATTCAAATCAGCATAACTTTGCGTATAATAATCCGATTTTGATAAAACTAGGACCATCAGAAGCGGACACTCTTCTAGTATATTGTCCCCTTGCAAAACCCAAGATTGGTCCTTGGCCACCGGAAATGTTCCGGGTTTTCCGAGGGTATGTTCAAGATGCATTTTTTCCACTGCTTGTCATTTTATGTGACGTTAACTTTCATCATGTTTTATGCTTTCTCTGAAAACTAGAACTAATATGCCGACCAATGGTGGGTGTAGATCGAGAATCCATCTAAACTACACAGTGATACGGCCATTTCCGTAAAAACGGTCCCGGGAACATGATTAAATGATAATAGATCGGAACAATGCAAATATGAGTATCTGACTTCATGGATTTGCGAGACGATGATTACAGAAACATTTCCAGAATGATCGTGTCCACTGCCACCCTTATAGCAGGTTCCATGGGCCTTCCAGGAGGGGCCGGTTTTGGCACCATCTAGAACCATGCATATGTGGGTGTTAAAATTCATGTTTTCCTAAGAGGATGAATATAGGATCTTTATTAGAGATATATTTTGAGGACTGTAAGACTCTTCGGCCAATTTGTAACAGGTTCCGGAAGTTCTGCGAAAGTGACATTTGTTCAGGGTTTATGGCCAATCCCGTATCGTTTTCACGAAAATGGCCATATCTCTGCGTATATCTAATGGATTTTCGATCTGCAGCCAGCATTGGTCAGCATATTAGCAACAATCAGTCTTCAAGGTGCAACATGTGTGAGATGTTCACGCAAGTTTGTGCACCCAATCAAACATTGCTTGCTATGTTCGAACTTACACATAGCAATCTGAACACGAGCCTGAACTCCGATACACCCAGGCGCAATGTACAATGTTCAAACATCGAGTTTAAACTTGGGTTCAAACATGTGCGCTTGCACACGAGAATGCTACGCTTTGGTAAATGAACGAGTTGCTAGGGAAACTATTGTTGATTCTTCACGTTTCCCAGCCTTGTTATTCATATCTCGAATAAGAGAATTTAACCAAACTTCAATGAAGGTATGATTGAAAAATTGAAACATGTTGTGCACAGTTTTCGCACTTGCATAACGAAGCGTTTATAGAGGTGAGGTCTTGATTCAGGCCTTTCATTCAGGACGTCTTAGGTTCGAATCTACTCTGATCGGAGCTTTTTGTTCCATTTTCGAGGTTCTGAAAGCAATTCATCTTAGGATTTCGGGATTCTGCAATCACCAAAAAACTGATTAGTTCATATTTCTAAAATTTTGGGATAAGATTTTTCTGACACGTTTATATGGGTATAATTCATTCTACTTACTTTGCGATGGTACTTGATAAATATACCGAGAATCTGAAGCGAAGTTCTGGGGTGCAAAGAAATTTCTTTATTCCAGCTAGAGAGGGTTTTCGACCTTTTTGAAGAACCTTATGATCAACGGGCCTTTAATTCCAATTTCGTAATTCTTTAGATTGTCATAATTGGAGATTTTATCTTTTATGAGAGCCATGTAGTTTATAAGACTTTTATGTTTAAGGATTTGTGGGCTCATATCTGACTTGA
Source organism: Armigeres subalbatus (assembly GCF_024139115.2). Taxonomy (NCBI): domain Eukaryota; kingdom Metazoa; phylum Arthropoda; class Insecta; order Diptera; family Culicidae; genus Armigeres; species Armigeres subalbatus. The sequence continues at coordinate 334,969,540 of NC_085141.1, forward strand.
AGCTCCATTGTTTGTGAATTTTCTTTGTATTGCATAATGTCATCGGCGTATTATTTATATATAGCAATATAGAATACATTATGAACAGACCCCCTACTATCTTTTTGAATTTCTATCAATTTTAATTTTTGGTCAACAACCTCCCTCCCCCACTAAAAGTGTGTCTTAGAACTTTTTGGAACCAATATCTATATATTTAATTCACGATATGCAAATCCCATTGTATCTAACAAAACAAAATGCATGCTTGCATATGTAATGGATATAAAATAATTAGGGGCTATATTTTAGACAGACGAACAGAGACTTATGTATTTTACCTCGTTTAGAACATGAACGCAAGGACACTTTAAATAATCATTACATTGGAGGCTGCCGGTTGTCTTACCGGGAAAATGCACATAATATTCAGTTTTTATGAACATTAAGAACAATATCTGAAGATTGTATGCAAAATGTTCAGTAAAAAAATTGTTGTGATACTGAGATATCGGACCAAGCGCAAACCACCTGACAAGGGCTGAAAAGTGGCATTTATAAAACTAAAACTATTCATATGCCATTCCTAAAAAAATCCAAAGACAAGGATTCAAACACTAGTGCCCTGAGTGTACGCCAAACGAGTTACCACTAGGCCATCACCTCTACTCAAGAAGAGAAACCACTTGACCAATATGAACAGATGAACAGCATGCTGTGTGTAAACTAATGTTTAAACTTCCATGTCCAAACCCGTGTGTTTGAACTTGGGCGCACACTCGTGTTCAAACCGGGTGCGATTTTGGTTCGGTTTATGATGAACTCGGTTTGGATCTAGTATGCATGTTTGAGTGTGAACTTGCACACGGGAAAACTGCACTTGTTTAAACGCGGTTCATGTTTTCGTGAAGACTGGCAACAATCAATATGAAACTGGCGATTTTTTGTGGTTCCAGTTTCGTACGCTATAAACGATCCTCGGTACCCAGAAATGAAAGCGTCGCTACAGTACGTAATCTATTGATGCTCCATTAGAACAAATTTTAGCACTGCTGTCATAGCAACATTTTCGAAAGTTATTTTTTCCCAAACAAAAACAACCTTCAAAAATGGAAACTGGCAAAGGTTCGATTTCAAAAAAATTCAAGCCGGGTGCGACGTTTGTTCTCTATGTTCTTTGCACCAAGGAGTGGCAATAAAGGAATAATCGAGACGGTTTCAAGATTACTCATTTAACTAGTTTTTTATGATACAATCCGCCCTGATCCGTTTGCGTCAAGTTATTAATTCTCTCAGTTATATGGAAATCAGTCGAAGCTGATCGTTTCCACGTCCCCAGAACACAGCACGCCTAAACGGCCACCCGTCACACCCATTTCTTCTAGCACAACCTTCCCAGGAAAAGTAGCAAATCGGATCTGTCCTTCGGACGGTGTCCAACAAATATGATTATTATAGAAATGGATGATTAGAACTCATATTTCTTGACTACATACACTAACATTCTGAACATTTTACAATTCAACCGCAAATAAGGCCCTTTCAATGCAAAAAAGGATTCATGGTTCATTTATTTGGGCGTGTCCTAAATCCAGATCGATCTTTCAAAATGTCTAGTGTAGTCGTCACCTGTTCATATTCTGTCATCCGCTTAACGTCGCCCAAACAAAGTAGATTCTCACAATCCCAATTAGAGATTCAGTCCCGTAGTCCGTAAATGACACTGAATTTTAAAAATGGTTACTAATAACGCCTCACTAAAATTTAATGTAATGTACATTGGATTTAATAGAAGTGTTTCGCCTGTTTGTCTATATTAAAACTATCTTGCGACAAAAAGAAGTTAAATAGGAGACAGCAAAACGGTCAAATTAGTTAAAGATTGATATGCAAACTAATCGCGGAACATAATGACACATTGTGTTAATACTTATATACAACACTATACATACAATCATAAATAAAAACCTCGTTAATAACTGCGTTTCACAGGCATAGCTGGGAAACACAAGCTATCAATTGATGAACACTTCAGTCAACCTAGGAAAAGGAGGTTCTCCACCGGTTTCAACCTAATCCATGAGGCTTGATTCTGCCAGTACAGGTATAAATTTCGCCGAAACCTGGTTAACACAAGGGTAAGTTTCTAGAACAATGCTAGCCAAATAACAGGACTAAAGGCCAGTCTCTGTTTTCTTCAATCTGAAAAAGCTCTGAACAATAGTGTATAAAAGAGAGATCAAGTGGTGAGTTAATATTTACTTAAGACTGGCGATTTGAAATCTTTTCTACGGTCTTTGATAGGAACAAAATCTATAGACAAAATTCATGTGATATGAGACAACCTTTAGGAGAAAAAAAACAAGGATAACCTTTTTGGAGAAGTCACGACGATTTAAAAAATCATGAAAAAACTATTCTCATTTTCGTTCCTAATTAACTTGTTTTAGGATTTCCCAGGAGTAATGAAAAGACAATTTCGGATAAGTCTCTGATCTTAAATCATCTGTCAGACAAAGGAGGTTTGAGTTGGCGGTTTTCGATACCGAAACTGGACGGATGTACGTCACGACCGTTGAGGAAATAGCCTTGAGATGCTAATATAGGATGAAGTATTAAAAACTATCGTTTTACGCTTTATTTTTGTATGACTACCGAACACGAACGAAGTGTGTCTAGAAGTCAGTTTAAGGCGTGTTAGTAAAAGTGAGACAAAGTAGTGGATTCTAGAATGTTAATTAATAGGTGAAATTGTACCTGTTTATCGAACACAATAACGAATTTAATCACATTTCTAAACTTTGGGAGTTACTCCGGGTCAACCCACGTATGTTAGTTAAACGGCAAAAACTTTGGCTAATTCCTACAATTTCATCCTCCGAACGAAGCAATGCAATCCCAGAGACACACAGTGAGAGGATTTAACTTTCCGCTTCCGTGGCGGGATAGGCTCTGACTTTGAGAAACCTGAAAAGAAAATCGGTCTACCCTTTAGTTGAGACGTTTTTCGATTGGTTGTTCCAGATCGTGGGTTTATAAGTTTTAACATGTATAATCTGTGGTTTTAATTTTAGGATTGGAGGTAAAAGGCAAGGGCTCGCTTCGAGGTCTCGACTGGGTACTGGATTTTGAGATAAAACCCAAATTAATTCATCGAGTGATGATATTGCCTTTCTCGCATTTAGCCAAGCCACCAACCTTATACAGTGCTAATATGGTCTAATGTACCATTTTCTTCATAACTTTTTAACGCAATGGTCGATCGTTATAAAATTCTACTAGGTCAACTAGGTTTTGTCCCCTGTCGAATGCAACTTGTTGCGAGAAAATCAGTTAAGAAATACTATATGATTACTATATTACACATACACACAAAGATACACACATACATACACACGGACAAACAGACATTTGTTCAGCTCATCAAGCTGAGTCGATTGGTATATAACACTTTGGGTCTCCGAGGCTTCAATAAAAAGTTCATTTTCGGAGTGAAATGATAGCCTTTCGGTACAACTTTGTTGTACGAGAAAGGCAAAAATATGCAGCTATTTATTAACCAGCATTCTCAAAGTATTTTTCTGCATCTGCGTCGAAATTCGTCTCATTCGTACGCACCGTAGTGCGTTCCATTATCTCTTTTACGCGGCACTTGATTTTGAGACATCCAATAGGCCAATATTTCTGGTTGTGATAAATTCCTTCACAATGATTGTCTATCTCAAAAATCGATACAAATATGTAAAGTGTTGATACGGTTCGTGAAAATTTTCATCAGTTGCATACTCTAACCAAGATTATTTTTGGTATATAATGTGCTTTCCAAAAGATAAGACGGATTTAATCATACACCGGAAAAAATCTTGCTCGAGATCTCGAAAAAAAATGGTTTTGTGGTATGCGTCATATCATAATTTTGTTCCCTGTGGTTGTTCAAAATCGCTTAAATGAATACAAAGCCGAAATAACTTTCGTAAAAATTCTTGTTGAAATTCCGAAGAAATTTTTGTTGGAGTATAGAAGAGATTTCTCTATGAATTCAGTGGATTTATCCGTAGTAATTCCGATGAATTTCCCGTGGAAATAAGAAAGAATTTCCAGTGAAATTTTTCGTGAAAGTTTCGGAGAATTTATCGTGGTAATTCCAATGTATTTAACGAATTTCTGAAGAAGAAAAAAAAACATTTTGTATTACCTTGACAATTCAGAATACTTTCACGTTGAAATTTGAAACCAATTTTCGTTAAAATATCTAAAACCTGACCTTTTAAACCCAGAATAACTGCCAATTAAAAAAATGACCTGGAAATTCCAAAGAAAATTCGAAAAAGTACGCCGGAAATTTCAGACAAAAAATGGCGAAATTGATTAACGTTTTTTTTAGGGAAACTCTGAATATTTTGCCGGGGAAACTTAAAACAATTTTCAGAAATTTGTCTTCAGACATTTCCTATATTCATTGTTCACAGGAGAAGAACACCGACTCACACCATCGTCAAGCGGAATCACGAAACGCTGCCCCCGCATACCGCATAGTCTTTTATTTATTCGAAAGTGTTTTAAAGGGCATTTGTCCCGATTTTATAACCTGTTCTTGATATGAAACGACCTAAAAGAAAACAGAATTATTAAAATGCGAAGAAAATAATAAATTTATCTCCAACATGTCTCCAAAATACTCAACCGACATCGATCGGAAAACGATAAACAAACAAATTTGGTTAAACCCATGACAACGGTTGAAAATTAGAACAAATTCAAATTTAAGTTGTAGGATTGCTCAGTTTTACCAAATTTGTTTTGAAGCGTTGCTTCATTTCACTGGGTACCGAAAACTTAGTACATGGAACCATAAAATGAGTACTAAATTGTTCTGACCCCAACATCTTGATTATTATATCTATGATATTAGTTCTAGTTTCTGAGGAAAACATAAAATATGATGGCAGAAAACGTCATATTAAATGACAAGAAGCAGAAAAAAATGCATTTTTAACATACCCCCGGAAAACCCGGAACACCATCGGTGGCCAAGGGCCAATCAGAGGTTTCGCATAGGGCCAGTATAATAGAAGAGTTTCCGCGTCCGATGGTCCCAGTTTGATCAAAATCGGATCATTCTACGCAAAGTTACACTGATTTGAACTTCGAAAATTTTTGCCTGTCTCAACCTTTTGTCTAACCCCTGTATGACAAATGAAAATTAATAAATCTCATTCTGTGCTTGTATTCCATCGTAAGCACACGTTTGTCTTATCCTCTTCATCCGAATTATCAATAACAACCAATTTCCGGCTCCCACTCATCGAGCCCATTCCGGCAACACCCAGTTTCTAAGTTTTGTCAATCAAATAGAATGAGTTGTTGTCCATTGAAATGGACTTGGAAAAAAAATCTATGTTATTTTTACACGGATTTTCTAATTAACACGTTTTTTTACACGGTTTTTTACAAAGTACGTATCCCCCTTGTAGAAAAAAACCTGGTTCTATTACATTAAGTTGACATTATCATCAGATAATGGAAAGATCGATTTGTGCTAATTTGGTATGTTTATTAATAATAGGAAAAATGTACGTGAAAAAAATATTCAGGAAATTGATCAGTTTTTGGCGAGACAAAGTTCGTTGGGTCAGCTAGTCAAGCTATAGTCTCAAAAAAATGATTTTGAACTTTTCCAAAAGTGTAGTACTGCTTCTGCGTACTGTTCCTTTCAATATGATTTAACAATTCTCAACCTGAGGATTGGAAGGGATTAAAAAGGATAGTCTGAGTCTTCGCGGCTTTGATACGGATCGACTGAATATATGGGTTTTCTTTCAGCTGGTTAGGTGTTCTGTCAGGGAATGTCAAGGTATCATCGTCTAAGCTTCGATATGTGCTCTACAAAGAAAGAGTTTGTAAATGTCAAAGCTAGCTTCAGAGAATACTGACAAGTCAGAGGTGAATTGCAGTTGATAGACGTTATCGTTTATCGAAACCATCTTATACGTTAGGCAAGACAGATGTTTGACTGCAGACTTTTTTTTTCCGATTGATGATAGTTTTTGATGCGGATCAGTTGGTTCACGAAGGCCTCGTCGAAAGTAAATCTGTTCCTCAAACAAAATGTTATGTTGCTCCGCCAATTTAGGTAGCGGCCTTTTTAAAATAGCTTTAATAACACTGAGATATTTGATGGGATTGTTGCTTTTGCGAAAAGTGGGGATCTTCTCAGAATTTTTGGTAGTGATCATTGAACTGATTATCAGGTTGACGTAAAATAGATAAGTTGGAACTTTAAGAAACATCGAGGGGTTTAGAGGATTGCAACGATAGAATAAAAAAGGTTGATTGGGTTGCTTATTAGAATTCTCCAACGATTTTTTATTCACTAACAGTATTCCGGGCTATGCTTATTTCCAGGTGATGTACGCAAGGATTAGAAACATGGCGTTGTGACATAACTTCGTAATTTATTAACAAACACTCTTGTTGGGCATTCTCCCAAATTTGAAATGGAATGCCAGTAACAAAAAGCGTGCTTTTTTGTATTATTGAATTTTTGATATTTTCGTAAACATGGGTACATAACACAATATGTTACAATTCACACATTTTCGAGTCATGGCTTTAATCAATACTTCAACCAAAACTCGTCTACTGGACTAAAAGCTTTCCATCTCCGAGAATCCGTAGACAAAAGCCTACCCCAAATCTAATCGACTACCTTTCCGTGCCGGCAAACGACGTGGCACATTCGCGTGTCTTTCGTGAACCGCACGATATTAGCTTTACCGCTCAGTATGTTGACTGCTGATTGTGGGCGGAAGTTACAACCACTACCTCCCTCCCCTCCCCGTACGACAGTCGATCCGCAGTCAGTAACGGTGTTTTTTTTCGTCGGCCTTATTATTTTCGTTTCTCTTGGTGAGCTTTCTACGACCGGAATATATTGGTTCAATGAAACAACCCAAACTGACTGAGAAAAATCAGAAAACTATAATTTGGAAGAAGAGAAAAATGATTATTTAATAATGTTTTATTACAGACGGATCAACAACAAAAACATGTTGTCAAACATGATACTTAAATCTCCTTTCACTGTTAATTGCTTGAAAATGTTCCAAAATTTTCATTTTTATTATGGAGCAAAAAACTAGCTACCACCTTTGCACCCGTTGTGGGTGGTATCGTGTCTCAGATGGACTTGTATCCGCATGTGTTTCTCCTTCTGAAGCCATTTCAGACCATGTCGCTGCTGGTGGTTGGCTGGCATATAGTTCTTAGAGGCTCCATATTTATTGTCATTGTTATGTGTTCGGCTGTCTGTTGGTAGCCTTCATTGATAAATTAACGTTGTTCGCGCCGCCCGGCGAAGGGTTTCGTGTGAATGTGCGATAAAAGTGGGAAATTTGGATGAAAAATATATGCCGTTTCCCACCAGGGAACGACTGGCCGCGCTGCTGTTACTGTGTGTCGGTAAGGAAGGTGCTGGGCGTCGCATGGCGTTTCCCTCAGCTCTGAGAACAGCCACCGTCATTTCCGACGGTTCAGGTTGGCTTTAAGGCGTAGCACCCCGACGAATGAATTGCGGCAGCGGAAACTGACTGTTTTTTTCGTTTTGATTGTTTTGCTACTTTTGCGTGATTTAGCGTGTTGTTAAGATATAACATGATACTCTGGTGTACAAATACTTTTCTGGGATCGATCGATAGTTGAGGAAATTGTTTGGATTTGAATTCCGCTTGTATTGAAGCAAGGTTAATTAATTTGCCTAATCTATTTCTTGAGAAGATTACAGTATTCTGGACTACAGTATTTGATAGTCTCTTTTGCAGTCAAAAAATGTCTTTTAAGAGATTTGGTTTTATTTTCTTCAGAAGCTTTAGTCCAATTTATAATGCATGACGGAATATCAACGCAATAGTAGGAAGACATCTGTAAACCATTGGTCTTTTCTTTTTTGATTCAGCTATGTTTTTCACGTGAGTGGTATCGAACTGGGAAACATTTACAATGTGCATAATCCCCAACAGCACAGCATGCTCCAGGGAAAACATGATCTGCTGGTAGTACTCCGTGCTTTCAGTGACAAATCCCATTTTTCAATCGACAACATTATTCCATCGGAATAAATATCACAAAAGCACATACTGTTGGTACCGAACAACACTCGAGTATTCCACAGCTTTCGTCCAAATATTTGATAAACAATTTAGCCCCGGTACACTACCGGGTGGAGTAGACTTCGTTTGTCCTCTTCAGTCACTTTTTGCTTGCACATTCACATTACCAATCCTACCTTTTGTTGTTCCGAGAGAAGCAATAGCGCACAGGGCTCCATCAGCGGAAGAGGCAACTGGGCTACGAAGGTATTCCCAAAGATATGCCAAATGTGGAGGAATCTTCCTCTCCACCGGGCACGGTCGTCGCATTTGACAAGCAGGATCAAACGTCAGGAAAAGAGAAACGTTTTGCTTCGACAAATATGTATTTTCGTGTGCTTGGCTCGAGCGCTTGATTCGCATATCCGAGAAATGGAATTCCGAGCAGGCAATTGGTACAGATGGAATTTCGTACATTGAAAAGTTAGATACACATTCTGGATTGTGGTACAAAAAAAAAAAATGGCAATCCAATTCCAAATGGATCAAAACGATGAGATGGCTCAATCAATTGCTAGGAACGAGAAAATGATCTGAGTGGCTTTATTAAATATGAAATTCTAGGAATGCGATGATCATCGGACTCTCGGTACTTTGAGTGTCGGTCTAGAAATTGCATGAAGGTAAATTATTCGAATCGATACAGTCAATTAGTAAATTAAAATCAATAGCTCCTTTATAAATCTTCCAATTGATATTTCATATTTTCAGGAGTGACCATCACTCTACCTCTTCCAAAGGGTTTACATAATTTGCGACAAAAATCGAAAATCATCCAAAATAAAATTGGCTGAGCTTGCACAATTCAATTCTAAATACATCAAGCCAAAATGTGAGTTATAGCATTATTCGACATTACGCACTTCTGTTAGGTTGAGCTCTCTAAATAATAATTTTCGTCTCAACTTATTAAAAAATATGTCTGCCTGAAAATTGTAATTATTTATATATTATTATTACTAAGATTTTCGAAGCATTTTCTTGGAAGTGAATGAGAAATATGAAAAGATCAAAAGTACTCACCCGCTGCCCGTGGCTCCTCCATGTAGAAGACAACATCTCCATCCGATTCGCTCTTGGACAGTGCCGATTCGGCTGCCGGCGTGATCGGCGTATTGAGCGTATTCTCACTTCCCATCAGTGCCACGGCTGACGACCCAACACCGGAGCCCGGTCCTGGGGTCCCCACCGTCCCGGTCCCACTGGATGCGGTACCCGCCGTCGCCGATGGGGGACCCACAATACCGGACCCAGCGTTACTGGACTGTATCGTTGCTGGTGCTGCTGCTGCCGCTGACGACGATGTCGCCCCTGCCGCAGAGGAGTTTTTCAACCCGGGAGCCTCCATCCGGTTCCGGGACTTGCGCCGTTTGAGGACCGATGCACCGCGTCTCGCCACCTGTACCATTAGGGTCTGAACCCGAATGTTTCGAGAAAACAACAACGAAACAACAAACATTGATACACATCTAGGGCGGGACAACACGCTGACAATCGGGAATGCAGGGGGGAAATGGCGGGGTCGGATGGGGGCGTCCCCAGCTCATGTGTGATGTATGTGTGTGATTGTATAATTGTGTAAGTAAAGTGAAGGAAGTGCGGTGAAATATATTTGAAAATTGATTGAAGATGAGTGAAGTGAAGAAGTGGAAACCGGTTATTGATTGAAAGATTATCAAAATAGTTTTATTAGAGAACTCTAATTATCTTTATGATAATCAACCTAATGTATAGGGGGCAGTACATTAATTACGTAAGCAATTTATCTGGGGTTTTCAACCCCCTTTCCTTCATGTAAGATTTTTCCCATACAAATCATTTTTTATTTATATGGAGCGTAAGAAAATGGTAGACCCTCATTAGTGCTTACGTAATTAGTGTACGACCCCTAAGCATGTTTCAAATATTTGTTCCTAAACCGTCTAAGACGAATTAAGTACTGTCCATTTAATTAACTGGTGGAATTAAATGGACAGTACTTAATTCGTCTTAGACGGTTTAATACATTCCACTAAAAGAGCTTAATATATTTTTCTATTTGTTCCTGTTGCTTTACAGGCCATATTTGATCACGAAGCAATAATAAAGGTCAGTGCGGAAATTTAGATCCGAAAAGTGATCTAAATAACACTAAAGTACTTTTATAATACTTTTGTTTAGATAGTCGTTCATAAATTTTGTCAACTTAATGTATTATCCTCGTTGAGTTTGCAAATTTCTCACTCTTGCATTGGATGTCTTCTTAACTGTCCAGAGAATTCCTTCTCACTCTAAGGTTAAGAGACCAACTTCATATTAATCATCTTGCTATAATAGTTCAGCACTACTCAAAATTACGACGACGAATCCGACTTGAAAATGAGTCGGATTCGACTCAATTTTTAATCGGTTAATTTTTAGCGTGTAGCTTTTATGGACGTGATCTTCTAATTACTTGTTTGTTTTGGAAGTTTTGTCGGTCCGAAGATTCCGGTTGGCAGAAGAACCGACGCTTATTTGCTGGTCCCTTCTCCGTCTTCGCTGCAGCTCTGAAAGTATTTGCGTCAAAGCTCGGCATACCGCATTCCACGTGTCTTCTTCGAGACACATTCGCTCTGCGATGTTGTAGGCCCGTAAGGCAGGCATTACTCTACGTTCTTCCGAAAACCTTGGGCATTCGAATATCACGTGTTCTGGAGTCTCCTCTATGTTGATACACGCCGGGCAGAATGGCAAAGACGCATGGTCACACCGATGCAGATAGTGGCGGAAACAGCCATGTCCGAACAGGAGCTGTGTAAGGTAAAAGTTCACCTCTCCATGCTCCCTATTCATCCACGTCGACACATTGGGGATGAACCTTCCATTATCCGCATTGTTCCACTCCTGCTGCCACTTCCCCATAGAGTCCAGTCTCACCGTCTCCCTCACATTTCTGGTACCTCTCCGTTGGTAGCACTCGATATCCTCTGCTAAGGTTATGCAGATTGGAATCATCTCTGCGATAACACCGGCCGTCGATCATCAGTCCTCGATGCCTCAAAGCCCACACGGATGGTATGTTATGCCCGCCTACGGTAATCTGCATCCGCTGGGCCCTTCGACAGTTCTGTTTTGTGGTGAGCAAGCCGCAGCTTGACTCCATTCAACCAGTTTTCAACTGCGTCGGTCGTCTCCGCCACCAGCATTTCTACTTCTTCCTGCGACTCTCTGGTTATCGTTAGGACGACATCGTCCGCGAATCCGAAGATCCTCATGCCTTCGGGCAACTTCAGTTTTAGAACTCCGTACATAATGTTCCACAGTGTTGGGCCTAGTATGGAACCTTGCGGAACACCCGCCGTAACCCTAATCGATTTCTGCTCCGAATTCGTTCCGGAAACCAGGATCCGATTCTGAAAGTAACTTCCAACGATTCTACACAAGTAGTCAGGAATCCGCATACCGTGCAGCGCTGCGGCGATGGCCTCCCAGCTGGCACTGTTAAAAGCGTATTTGACGTCAATCGTTACTACAGCGCAGAATCGATTGCCGCGCCTCTTCTTGGCCGCTCTCTCTGAAACTTCAATGACCGTCCTGATTGCATCCACCGTCGATCTGCCTTTTCGGAATCCGAACTGCATTTCCGATAAGCCGGCCTCGCCCTTAGTGAACTGTGTCAGCCGATTAAGGATAATCCTTTCCAGAAGCTTCCCCAGTGTATCCAGCAGGCATATGGGCCTATACGGTGCTGGATTCCCTGGCTGTTTCCCTGGTTTCGGCAGCAGCCCTAGTTTCTGGATCTATCCGGAAGTTACCATCTGCTAGGCATTTCTGCAGCACTATACTGAACAAATCTGGAAACGCCAGTATCGCAGTTTTTAGAGCCCCGCTTGGAATTCCATCCGGACCCGGAGATTTCTTCATCTTCAGATCTTTCGCCACTGATGACAGCTCATCGTTGGAGACTTGCATACCTGCAATGGTTACTCCGTCTTCATCTACGTACAGTGTAGGCGGCCACATCGTAGAATCATGCTGTAGAAAGAGACCGCCAATGATGATCTTCAGCTTGTCAAGACACATTTCCGCTGGCGTCGCTGGACCCCTGACCCTGGCTGTTACGACCCGATAAGCGTTGCCCCCAGGATCAGCGTCAGCTTCCCGTCACAACTCCTTGAACTGCTTGGATTGGCTGAATTTAATCTCCCGTTTGAAGGCCGATCTAGCTCCACGGAAGATTATCTTACGCTGCTCTCTGACTGCTTCAGACCTTGCTCTCTGAAAGCGTATTCTGGCTCTGAGACACGCAGCACGAAGACTAGCAAAAGCTACATTCCACCAGTAATTTAGCCGCCGGCTTTTCCTTGGCTCCAGTCTCCTTGGCATCGTCGCATCGCATGCCCTCGCAAGAGTTTCTGTCAGCTCATCTGCATCGAGATTTGTAGCGCCGCTGTCTGCTCGAAGTGCTTCGATAAAAAGATCCTTGTCGAAGTCCTTCGCCTTCCATTTTCGCCCGCTATTCCTAATCTCTCGCCGTACCGTCGGCATTCGTGTTCCAACACTATACCGGATCGCCTGGTGATCACTATGTGTATAGTCCTCACTAACTCTCCAGTTCATGTTCCTCACCAGCGGACTGCAGAACGTGACGTCGATGATAAAGTCCCTGTCATCTCTGCGAAATGTACTAATGGTACCTTCGTTGCACAGCCTGACGTCCAGCTTTGCCAACGACTCCAGCAAACTGTAATCTCTGGGGTTAGTCAGTCTGCTTCCCCACTCCACTGCTGAAGCGTTGAAGTCGCCTGCGATGATTACCGCTTTTCGGTAAATCAGCTTTCCTTGAGTGAGTCCAGCATCCGGTTATCCTGCTCCAAAGTCCATCTTGGGGGTGCGTAGCAGCTACACACGAAGATCCCGTTGATTTTTGTGATAACGAAACCTTAGCTTGAGCGGTCTACCACTTCTTGAATAGGGAATTTGCCCATCACATGGATAGCCGCAATCCCCTATGAATCCGCCACCCAGTTGCCGTTGTCAGAAGGGATCCGATACGGTTCAGCAGTAATTGCCACGTCACACATTGCTTCTATTGTTGACTGCCACAACAGTTGCTGTGCGGTGTAGCAATGAATGAGATTCAACTGGATGATCTCCATTAATCCCGGCCCGCTATCGCCTTCTTGTATGCAGGGCATTGGAAGCCACCATCGTATGATCGTTCCCGTCCTCCGGTTTGCAGAGCAGGCATCTTGGTTGCTTCGTGCAGTCCCTAGCAACGTGTCCTTCTTCACCACATTTCCTGCATAGACCGGATCTATCAGGGCCATTACAGTTTCGCGCCTGCTGGTGGCCAAACGCCATGCATTTGTGTGCCACCGAACGCTCTCCTCAGTCGAATCGTCATTTGCACTTCCCCCAGCTTGTATTGTGAGACCAGTGCATCCCTCAATTCGTCTTCCGTCGTGATCTCGTCCAGGTCTCTGCACTCGACAACTGCCTCCTGCGGTAGTGCTCTTACGTTACCGTCACTGCCCAATAAATTGGCAATGAGCTCCCGGAAGGCCGAGCTCTTGATCGTGGCATCCTTCTTCAGCTCGAACAGCAACTCCACCTTCTGGGTACGGTTCTGGGAGCTAGTTCTCACCACTTTCTCACCCAAGTCTTTTAGCTCCGGGTCCTCTCTCACCTTGCTGCGTAGGACGTTTTATCGCTCGCTTCTACGAGCAGGGCATCACCTTCAACCCTCTCCCGAGGAGAACGACGTTTTTCTTTTTTCTTATGTTCCTTCCTCTTTTCCACATTCTCCTTCTGCTTCTTCCTCTTCTCCCGCTGGCTTTCAACGGTCTGCCACTCACCATGCTTGACGCGTTCCTTCAGCATGTTGGCAAAGTCTTGCAAATTCCGTTACTTTTTCTTGCCTTTCTGCTCTCCCTTACCCGCTTTTCCGTGCGAGTGATTCGGGGACTTTTAGGTGCCTGCTGTGTCTCAACTGCTTTATGCTCCGCCGCATCTTTCAGCACCTTTTCAGCTGCTTCGGCTTTCTTTTTCAGCGCGATCTGTTTGTGTTCGGCTAGTTTTACGGTGGACTTGATGCTTGTCAGTAGAAGCTTGATCTTCGTGTGAACATTGTGCTTGTCCTTCACGAAGTCATAATGCTCGTTGACTCGCTTCCGCACCTCCATCAGGTTTGGCCTCCCAAGTTGTAGCTCCTCCTGAGTAGCACTACTTTCCGATTTTAGGGTGGACACCCTATTCTCGGATCCTACCTCCTATTGGCCTGCCTGGTTCTCAGCAGTCTTGGCCGTACTACTGGTACTCGCTACTGCTGCCTGCGACATCACTGGAGATCGCTGCAGCTTCCCAGCTTGCAGCTTGCAGCTTTGCGAAAACATTCGCTCCGCCTGCTCCTTCGTTGTTTGTAGAATTTGTTTCCATGTTAAAACGATCCCCCCTCCGGGCCGTTATCTCTACCTGTTGTAGAAGCGATTATTTCTTGTGATCCCATGGGTACCTTTGTAAACAGTGAGGTCAATGCAAGGGTTGACTCCGTGTTCAGAGCCGGATCGGAAACTTCGAACCCCCCATGGGGTGCTTGCTGTTCGCAGCTTTGCTGGAACAAATTAAACAATTGGGAGGGTTCGTGCAGCATTGTGCCTTATGTCCCTCCAATCCGCAGCGTCGGCAGAGCTTGCTTCTGTCAGGGCCTTTGCAGTCCCATTGCTTGTGCCCCGGTTCCAGGCAGTTGAAGCAAACTACGAGTTGCTCGTATATGTCCACAGAGCACACTGACCAACCCACTGACGCTCCCTATCATGACTATCTTGGAGGAGTCCGCTGCAGATAGCCGAGACAATGCTACCTGCGTCTATGCCGGACCTTTCCGTAGCCGAACTGCTGCGGTGGGCGTCTCCACTTCAGACTGCCGCCGCAGTGCCGTGACGAGCTCTTCGACTTCGGTGATCTCGTCCAGATCTTTAACCCTTAGATTCACCTCCGTCGTGAGTGCCCTCATCTTGACCGTCTCGCCTAGGACTTCCTCCGCCAACTTATTGTGGGCGGCGTTTTTTTGCGAGACGCCCCGCTTCAGCTCGAGGATCATCTCGCCCATACGGGTACGTCTTATTCGACGTACGTCGGCGCCGTGTTCACCGAGCTTGACGTCACTCCTCATCGCTTTCAAGACATCCGAGTACTAAGTCTCGTCCGTCTTGATGACTAGAGCATCGCCCTTGGAGCGATTGGCGCCTGCCCTAGACTTCTTGCTAACCTCATTCGCCTGGGCCTTATTTTCGGCCCTTGACGTCTTCGGTTTCCTCTTGTTCTTGACCGGGGAGGCGTCATCCCCTTCTATTTCCCTGGTCTGGGGAGGCTGATAGCTCTCAGCTTGCCGTAACCCCTTACCACCGTCTTTCCTGGGTGGACGGATCTTTCCAGGTCCTTCCTCCCCCGGTTTTGGAGGTACCTGGCCGGGGTTCAGCTTCCCAGCCCCACTACCTTTATACGGGGTAGTAACCCTCCGCGTTTTGGAGCGCCCCCCAGGAAGCTCATCCCCTGGAGACTGTCTCTCCCGTTTTTGTGTCTGCTCCGTTGGAGCAGTCACCCCCGACGTGCCCGCGAATACTTGAGCCTCAGTCGTCTCCACGGATTTCACGGGTTTGCATGTGGCCGTCTCAACCGCCCTCTCCAGCTTGGCGTCCAACATCGACTTTCGAAGTTTCAGCAAGCTTCGATGCTTCGATGACGCAAAGTCGATGATGGCTTCCAGCTATTCCGTCGTCACATCGAATGCCGAAAGCCCATTGCGTTAGCGGTTCATCGCCCTCACAAGCCATGAGCCGTCTATAGCCTGTACCGGCGTAGTCGGGGAAAATGATAAGTGGCCCACTCTAGAGGTGTGCGCCGCTACGCCACGCCGCTGCCGCCGATATTTTTGCATCGGCGCGCCGCCGTTTAAAATTTGTCACGCCGCTCATCTATAGTTTTCCACGCCGCTTCAAATTTGAAGAAATCCGCGGAACTATCAGTGGAAATAAAGAAGCTTCAATGTAATTTTCGTAGAATTTCCTGATTGAACATCAAGTTGAAACTCTAGAAAATTTCCATACAATTTCTTATTTTAGTTTCGAAAAACTTTCCCCAAAAACTAAGAAAAACTCGTGTGGAAATGGCGAAGGATTTCCCGTTAAAATCCAAAGAATATCTCGTTGAATTTGAAAATTTTAACGAAAAAGGGAGGCCAAGAAAGTCACTTGACCGAAGCCCTCAAGGCTGAAAGTTGTTTGGCTGAATATATCGTTTGACCGAATAGACCATTTGGTAGAAGACTAAGTAACCTAAAATTATTTGGCCGAAATTTTAATTTAGTCGAACAGTTCATTGACACAATTGACCGAATATGCCCGTTGGCCGAAATAGTCGTTTGGCGAAAGCGCCGAAATAGACATTCGGCCAATAGTGTCATTCGGCTGAATTGGTTTTCTAGACATTAATGGAAGAATCTTTTGAATTGCGCCAAAATCTGATCAGCTTCCCCAGAAAATATTCTCAGATTTTCCACTGGAGTTACTTTGAAGTTTCGAGAATTCTTTGGAATTATCAAGTGGAGCTCTCTGGATTCCCCAAGGAAAATTGTTTGGAGTTTCAGCGGGAAAATCTTCGGATTTTACATGAAACAAATTTCTACAGAAAAATATTCGGAATATCTGCGGAAAGTTCCTGATGAGTTTCTGTTGAGCAAAAATGTACACAGTAAAGCCTTCATAATTGTAGGAGCTGGAGTGACTGGAAGAAATAATGCTTTAAGGTCACTCCTGACGGAATCCAAGTTTCAAAGTGCTGTGCTCCCGAAAACGCGAGCCCTTTGAAACTTGGATTCCGTCAGGAGTGACCTTAACGTTAACTTTCTCAATCTAGATTTATTAAGACTGCTAGGGTAACCAACTTGGTTTGGACCCCCACACATTTTGGACCCTCTTGGCGACATTTTCTTCATTTCTGAACTAAAAACAATGCCGCTGCTGATTCCTCCATTGGCTTCAGGAAAATAATATTGTTCAGCATTTGTTTCACTGGTTTCCCGTGCGAAATTAGCGATTTTTAGATGAAATTTCGAAGAAATTATTTTGTTCAAGAAGGCGAGAGTTACAATGCGTTACGCTCAAAAGTATACATCACTGAAAATCTCAGAACGCACACAATCAGTTTTTGTTGAAATTGTGAATTTAAAAAGCAGGAATCTTCTCATTGATGCATGCCAATCACAAGATAAGACTTTGCTACGACTCAATTGACCAGGGTAATTTAGAAATACTTTGGAAAAACTAAATTAGGGGTGTCCAAAATGTGTATATTTGGGAGTCCAAAATATGCACTGTCCAAAACAAATATAATTTATTTCTGAAAGTTAAAACTCTCAGCGATTTATCAACATTTGATGCCTATCTTAAATTTTTATTTCATAAATGAGACTTCCATCTATGAAATGGTGTGATTTCCGCCTGATCAAACGTGCCATTTGAAACATATAAGCAGATATCGGTAAGCATTTCCGCGGGAGAAATTTTCCTGAATTTCCGCGGAAAATTCTTCAAAGTTTCCACAGATTTTAAAATTCAAAATAAAAATATATGGTTTTCAACTCGAAATTTTTAAGGATTTTCTTTAGATTTCTACTGGAAATTCTTTGCATTGTCTTGGGAAATTCGATTGGCCGAAAGCACCAGACGGCAGAACTGGTAATTTGGCTCAAAAAAGCTGTTTGCTCTATCAAGTCGTCTGGCTGAAAATGTTATTTGGTATACGGTCAAATGTTAATTACTGAATGGATAATATGGTCAAAAATGGCCACTCGTTTGGCGAAATGGTCTTTTTGTCAAATGACAATTGAACAAAATTCCGTAACCAGTCGATACTGGCCTTTAAGCCAAAAGTCATCTAGCCAAATTCCATTGAGCCGAGCCGAACTGAACGTTTATCTGAAGCTGCTATCAGGTCAAAAATGCACATTGGCCGGAAGCGACAAACAGCCGAAAGGAACATTCGTCCGAACTGGCAATTTGACCGAAAAATTTGCTTGCCCAAACAAGTCATTTGACTGAAAATGTAATTTAGAAAGAATGGTCTTTTGGCCCAGAGATGCATCCTGAACAGAACATGAGCCAAGAGCGTACTTTGGTGTTCCGGGCCGGAAATTACTTCAATTACTTCCCATTAAAAGTTCCCCAGAATTTTTTTTCATAAATTCCCCGGAAATTCGTTTAGAAATCCCCACAGATTTTTTTCAAACTATTGTGCAGAGAATTCTTTTAATAACTGCTCCGGGGAGTTGCTTTTTAGGAAGAATTTTAGAAGGAATTATTGTAGGAGTATTCCTGGAGAATTTCCTACAGTATGTCCTGAAGGAGGAGATCCCAGATGGATTTTTCGGATAAATTCATAATGAATTTCCTGGAGAATTTTTCGTAGGAATTCCTAGAAGTGTATCGGAAACAAATCTAGGAGGAATTCTAAAATAAGAAGTTTTATTCAAATGAAGTTCATAAGGAATTTTGAGAGGAAAATATTTTTAAATTTCCAAGCAAATTGCAAATAGGGTTCTGAAATAATTTCAGACTGACATACGAAAGAAATTCTGGTAAGAATCTCAGGGGACGTTTAAGGAGGAATTCTTTAGTTTCCTGAAGAACAATTCCCACATTTTCAAAAAACGTATCTTTAGGTTTGGACGAGAATATGTTGGATAAAAAGGGATCTAGTAGCCATGACATTTAACCAGGTCGCACTTTTTGGTCACAGATCAGCTCCACGCTAGCTGCAATGATTCAGATTTAAAGACTTTATTGACAGACATCACCTCAATTCGTCGAGCTGGGTTGATCGGCATATGGAAGTTGGCCCTCCGGGCCTCTTATAAAAACTTCGCCTTTTCGCTACACCTTGGTGTACGAGAAACGTAAACACGATTCTAAAGACGAGAATATTAAAAAAACTTCGAATGTTTTCCCGTTTTACATCTTTCAAATTTTTCTTGTTATTTTGTACTCATCTCAGTGTTAAGTACCCATATAACAACGCGATGTGGCTGTTTGTCGCTTTGGTAAGGAACCGTCAGTGGAGCCAATAGAGTCGCAACGACAGTGATAGTTCAGGGCAACCTTAAAGCTTTTCATTCCCATAAAATCTATAGGGGAAATCAAAATACGTCACGTAAAAATGTAGCGATCTATCAACCACCGCAAATCGTCGCTTTTAGTAGCATGCATAATTATGTACCATGTGTAACATATCTTCAAAACATTACTCCTGCAAATGTCACGTAAATTATGGATGTTTGAAGCATTAAAATACAGTATTTCGTAAAAAAAAGCCTCACACAAGGGGCAACCAACTCTAAACTTTGAGATAATTTTACTCATTGTTCCGCAGTAATATTTCGTAGTATTCCTAGTATCAATGATTTTCTTAAGCCATAGAAACGGTTGCCATGGCATTTTGCAGTTTGTTGTTGACAAGGTGCAGCACGCAACGCTCACGTTCACGTTCACGGTTCGATTAATTTAATTGAAATTGTGTTTCAGTGAATAAACATGGAGAATTTAACAGTAAGTACGCAAAATAATTTCAATAATTTATATTCCATTGCCTATTTTTTATAATATATAAATTACAGGCAGGCTGTTTCAAGGATTTCTGGCACGCTGTTCAGAAGGATTTTGGTGTTTTACCCATAAAGATCCAGAAGATTTTAGACCTTCAAGGCTTTTCAGGAAGTCTGAATATGGAGAATTTGTTTCCGGCTATTATTCCGGAAATCGAGGTGGATATGCAGAGTCTGGCAGAAGTGTATAGAGCGCGGGAAGATTTCGGTTTGCTGTATGGCGACTTTGCAGGAAATCCACAAGCCTTTCGATTTTTAATGGGAGAAAAAGCCTGCATCGGGAAATTATGTGCGATGCTCAAAGCATCCGGAGCGCAGAAGTACCTCAAGATGAAATCGTCTAAAAGTGACACAGTAAACACAAGTTCTGGGTTTTTATCTGAAGCGAAGGAGCTTCAAGACAAAATCGTTTTAAACTTCCAGTCTTTGTCAATGTCTGTTGTGCTTTGCTTATTTTAATTCAAAGTGAACAATATTTTTATTATTATTTTGCAGAGAGCTAAACGATCCTAAGTTTGAAGAATTTTTCGGTAAAATAAAAACGGTTAAATCATCACTAACTTCTTCAGAAGCCGGGAAGCTCATTGGTCCCGTGTTTTGTCCAATTTGTTCAACGTCAAGCAAACCAAAGTAGCTTCGAGTAACAAAAGATGTGGGTAAATCATGGGTGACGGGAAACTTCATTAAACATTGTGAAAAGCAACACTACGCTTTTCCCCAAGAAGCTAAAAAACGAAAAATCCGATCATCAAACTTCGAAGAAAATGAAACTACTATTGTATATGCTGATAATGAAATATACGATGAATTCGTCGGTGGAAAATACATTATTTATGAGGCAGGTTCAGAGGATAATCAGGATCACGGTACTCAATTTAACGATGAAGGTATTACATTGTGGAACTGTGTAGTTTTGCGCCTCAATTGTATTTCCCGATATTTTTAGAAACTTCAACTCATAAGGCAGGCCGTAACGGGTCAATGGAGCATCAGGACCATGATGTTCAATTCAACAATCAAGGTATCAAATTTCAAACCGTTCTAACAAGGCATCCCTAATGCACTTCTAAATATTCCAGAGATTTCAGTTCAATACAGTGTAGAAGGGATAGATATCGACAATGGAAATGAAAGTTATTCGGAAAACTAAAATCGTGGGAGGATGAGGCCGGTCTTCCCATAGATAATCAACAACAGGCCGTAAATGTCGCTAATGGTTCACGACTGCTTAGTATTGATAATAATATACAGCTTCGATCGACAATTTATAAGAAACGAGGAATGAGATATCGGACGCACGAAAAAGACGTGAAAGCCTACGAATTCATGAAAGCTGGAAATAGTTTTCACGAATATCAGTCGTTGAACAAACATTGCATTAATCACCGCACATTGCGAAATCATATATCAGCAAGTACAACAGATTCAACAGAAGGTGTTCTTTTAGTGGAACCATTGAAGGAGTATCTATCGTCTAACGGCTATTGTTATGTAGTCAGCTTGAGTGAAGATGCGTCCAGTTTAACACCTCGCCCAATGTATGATCCTGCGACCGATAGTATTTCCGGACTGCTTCCTCCGTTTGACATAAATGGAATGCCTGAAATGCATCATTTCACCATGACGTCTGCAACGAAAATGGCGAACGCTTTGAAAACGTTCCCCTTAGGAACCCTGACATACATGATATTGGCGACACCTATGGAAGTAGGAGCGTCCCCTTTCTGTATCTACTATGCATGTGCTGACAATAACTTCGATTCAAACATAGTGTTACGAAGATGGAAGTATGTGGAGTAGACTGGCCCAGGAAACAAAAAGTTGCCTAATTCCATGGGGCATCCCCCAGGATTGTGTCTTTGGGTGAGAAAATCAATCTCTGAAAATTTCAGCTCTATCGCTTGTTGCATAAGCTGGCGCATTTGATTTGAAGTTTGTATGGGGATTTCAGCCAAAATGTATAGGAAAATACACCTCCGTCACTCATTCGATCTGGAAATTGGTTCTGATTGCTCGATTGACCTCAGATTTGCAAAAACGGCAGTTGGTATGCTACAGAACAATTTCACAGAACATTGTATGATGATTAAATGAACTTTTATATAGGTTTCGGCTGATGCGATTTGATCAAAAAACCCAAAAATACACAAATCAGCTCCTAATAAATCCGCCGAAAATTTTATAAAAGTGCATTTAATCATCATGCAATGTTCTGTGAAATTGTTCTGTAGCATACCAACTGCCGTTTTTGCAATTCTGAGCTCAATCGAGCAATCAGAACCAATTTCCGGATCGAATGAGTGACGGAGGTGTATTTTCCTATACATTTTGGCTGAAATCCCCATACGAACTTCAAATCAAATGCGCCAGCTTATGCAACAAGCGATTGAGCTGAAATTTTCAGAGATTGATTTTCTCACCCAAAGACACAATTCTAGGGGGTGCCCCTTGGAATTCGACAACATTTCTTTCTCCCCATAGTAATCTGGGCCAGTCTAATGTGGAGCGAGAATTATTAGCATCAGGGATATCTGTCATTAGTAATTGTTCGGAAGGAGACCCTCGGTTGCTCAAAGCGATGGTTTCAAGATCAGGATTGGCTGTGTCAATACCAAACTCAAAATGGGGAAAATGGTTTATTGCTCCTGAAAGAAATACTCCCGTTTGTATACAAGATACGGTTCATCTGGTCAACAAAATCCGACATAGCTTGGTAAATCCAAAAAAACATCTAGTGCTGGGTATGATCATATATATACAAACATGTATTATGATATATTTAAATGCGTCTTTTTTCAATTTTCCAGGGCGGTTTGAAGTTTCGTTGTCTCACTTACAAACACTTATTGCAAAAAAAGTTGGAAAAGATAAACATTTGCTAACAGCATCAGATTTGAATACTAGAGATAAAATGAAGTTTGATCCAACCATCAAAATGATGAACCCTGACGTATGTAATCTCCTGGCAACTCATGTTCCCGGAAGCGAAGGGACTGTTTTATTGCTTAACATAATGCATCAAATATATGACTCGTACACAGCAATTAACATGCATGCGTTCAAGCAAATTTATTTGATTTGGTATAATTTCAAATTTGAAGTGATTTTAAAATTTATGTGATTTCTAATTTTTACAGGAATTCATTATTTTTGCTACGCGCTTGGCTTGACGAGGATGGTGTTGGAAACAGTTTCACAATATCAAAAACTGTATTACATCAAATGTGTATTTGTCACTTGAAATAAATGCACATTCACTTGTCATTTTCCTCTCTTGGTGCCGTCGGGTCCTGCAACAGTTCATAGTCGAGCACTTATCAAAACAACCAAATGAGCATGTATTTCGAGAACTTAGATCTATGGCAACAACAAATTCAACAAAAATTAATTTTTGTATGGGAGAACTTATCACTAAAATGAAGCGCCTGCAAATGAAGTTTAAAGTTAAATACACGTGGAAGCATGTATTGAAATTTCCAACTGGAACCAAAAATCATATCGATTATGACGAAATGAATTCAAACGGGTTGCCCTCAGATGAAGAGATTAAGATTACCATTGAAAACGCAAGAATTGATGCGCATGCCATGCTTACATCGATCGGTATTGAAGAAATCGACATAAATTTCAATGACCAGATCAACTTGAAGACAAAAGCTACGCAACCAGATGACAATGAAATATTAAGTACGAAAGATGAGCAGACAGAATCAGATGACGATTCTAATGCTGTGGAATGTGGTGGGGTGTGGCTGAAGAAATTTTTGAAAATTGCGGAGGCGAACTAAATTTACGAGATTGCTCAACTGGCTTCAAACACACCTTTAAAATTAAAGGAAACAACGAAAAAGTATACAACATCAAGAAATCCACAGTGCTGTGGATGCTTCACAACAAGAAATTCGAATATTCGAATGATCGAATAAGAAGGTTTCATGGTCCCAAGAAACTATCATCGTAACAATATATACGTAGTATCAAGCGTAGTATCCTAGTATTTAGTATAATTTATGCCAAATAAATGTATCTTTTTAGCAGATTAGTTATGAGAATAAGTTTTATTTTTTCGTCTAGGAAACACAATTTACTCAGTAATTGTGGAAATGGGATTTTTTTAACCTGAATTCCATGAAAATGTTCCTACCATACATTTTGTGGATAATTAAAAATGGAGCGAATATGTAATCTAGGAACTATTCAAGGAAGCTTCAAGCTTGTGAGGATTTCTGGGAACTCGTCTGTAAGGGTCACTGCTCTCTTAATTCATAACATGCACCCATATCAGTAACAATCAAAAACAAATTATTGGAGTGAAAATTCCTTTGTTCCTCAATTTTGAGTTTATTTTCAGTGGTTAGCTCGAATTATAGAAATAAATAATTATACAGATTACAGTATACAGTCATTTTGGGAATATTATGCATATGTTATAAATGATGGAACAATGTTTATCTTAAAATCAGCAATTAAAGCTTTCAGTCACAGTTTCGAAACGATGGCAACGATATAAAATTATCAACATTATCATGTGACTAAAAGCCGGAAATCCTGATTATTAGAAACAAATCCAGACGAAATTCCTTTTTTTTAATTACGTAAAAAAAATATAAACATCTGAAGATTTGCTCCAAAATGTCCAAAAGCATCGATGAAAAGTCAATAGAATTTAAAGAAAGCATAGTGCACATTTTTTGCTTTTGGTAGAATGTTTCAGTTATCAATTTATTCACTGCTTTGCAATACCATCCAGAACTTCTTTTTAAATCTTTATTATCGAGACTTTCAGCCCAAAGCTGGCTCGTCTCGTGAAACAGATTTTCTGGTAAAGATATTCAAAAATAAAGAATAGAAAGGTACAATATATTTTGAATCTTTGAGTGTAGCACATATTATA
The DNA here is from genome assembly GCF_024139115.2 of Armigeres subalbatus. Classification (NCBI taxonomy): domain Eukaryota; kingdom Metazoa; phylum Arthropoda; class Insecta; order Diptera; family Culicidae; genus Armigeres; species Armigeres subalbatus. Next base: position 334,994,180 of record NC_085141.1, read on the forward strand.
ATATAATAAATAAAAATATTATTTCTCTTAGGCACAATGATCTACGTACACAGCACTATTTAAGTCCGAAATATGCATTTGGTTTTATTATTTTAAGATTATTGCTCCTTCGAAAATCTCCCGCTTTTCAATTAGCCATTTTTTGTAAATCCTCGTCTCGGTACGGCTCTTCCTTTAATAGTAATGGAATTCAAAATTGGATTCAAGAAATAAATGAGTTCCACTATAAACGAACATTACCACTATTATGGGAACAGTTTTCCAATAAATGGAGGAAATAAAAACTTGAACACAGCACGAATAACTTATAACGTTATTTACGTATTTCTGTACCTTGTTCTGTACCAATCATAATGTCAGAACAAAAACAATGCTTTCCGAACCAGGGCTCTTTGATCAATATTCCATACGTACACAATAGTATTTCGCTAGTATTCATTAAAATTTTGGAATACTGTGAAAAGTTTAGAGTTGGTTACCCCTTGGCCTCACATGTACAAATACGATGATTTTGCTTCATGCTACATGTAAAATCTTGGTCATGTTGGTCCCTTGTGTACTATATCAAATACAAATATGCTTAGAGTACAGAGCCTTCTATGTGGTTTTATGATCATTCTGCTACTCGTAAATAAACAAAAAGGCAAGAAAAAAAATTGTCCGGATAATAGTACGTACACTAAAATTACGCAGGTGTACGTACTATCGAGGTATACCTGTATGCCCTAGCTAAGCAAAAACTGCTTTAATGTCATAGCAGCAACGATTCTCATGGGTATTTTTAACTTCCGCAACAGTTAAACAATATAGCTAGCTGATGCCATTTAAAAATTGTAGAGAATCTTAATCATATTCATAATATTTACATTTCAAAAAAGTGGTGATATTTCGCTGCCGGAAACCCCATGAGGCAAAACGCCTTCTAGGTAGCTCTTTGGGAACAAAGCACCTTGCGTCAGCAGATCAGCATTCTGGTATGGACAGTACGTGAAGACGCGTAGTACATTGTAGGTTAGTCCCGTAACTTTTGTAAAAACAAAAACGTTCTTTGTAGAACCGAAAAAAATATCTATTTCACTCAATTTTAGGGGAGTGATCATTAAGCTGCATACCTCTAGAGAAGCACATAACTTACGTATAAAATGTCTGAAAGATATCATTACGCTAAACCACATTATGAATTAATTGAACTAGCTAGAACACGATTTTGGCCACAGGTGCAGTGGCGTGAATGAATTTAGATGACGACGCAGTGGTGCAGTGGTGCAAAATTGTCGGTGACTGAGGCCAACATTCGTCGTCCGTAGAGGCGCAAACAGATATTTTTATGCACGTCCTCTCTTTTTGCATTGTAACTTTATCGCCCTATTTTTATTCACTCTCAATCCTTTCTATTTTGTAAATCTAGAGTATCATAAAAAAGAAATAGATAGTTTTTGTTTTTCAGAATAAAAATAGCGATGGTAAACACGAAAGAAACAGACATGTAGATATTATAGTTTCCAATTATTTATTATCGTATATTTTACCAAGAATTATCGGAATCCAATTAATCACTTCATGTGGAAATGAAATAGGTAGTGCTGTGGACCAGAGCAAAATCTACGACACGTTAAAGCAGACAGATCCAATCAAGCATAATTTGGTGACATTCAACCAACAAGTAAAAAGAAAACTGTCCTTCATTCACATCACGTGCCAAACATGCATCCTCATCTCTTCATCATCTGTTCGTTTCGTCAGTGAAACGAAAGATGAAAAATTCCCCAAACTCCAAACTTTTATCTACATCTATATACCTAAACTAGTAGTTGAGCCAAACAGCAAGCAAACATAACGCAAAAAAGCATTTGAACATAGACAAACAGCTGTGAAGTTTAAAACATTTGTTTTTTTTTTTATAAAACGAAATTCTTGATACGATAAATACCATATGATTCGCGATAGCTGATAAATTCGCGGCAAAAAATAGAAACTATTATTTGAGCTTAGTTATAACTCTGAGAGGCTGTTATAAGCAAGGAACGCGACGTATGTTTGTCGATGCTTCAAATATATGCGAAGCAGATATAGTGCCACTCAGTGGATGATGATAGGGATGAAGGGAAAATGTTTGTTGATGTAGGTTGATGAAACTTTATCGACAGAAGCAGATCATCTCCGTCTTATGACACCGACCGACCGAGGCTGCTTGCTGCTTGATGAGTGATTTATTGTGATGGAAAATGTGGAAGACGGAGAAACCGATGCGAGGGTGACCGCTTTCCGGATCGATTGATTGGCTGTGCTGCGGCTGCTGCTGACTGGCTGACTGGCTGGTTGAGTACTTGAGCATAAAAATGGGTTGTTTCCGTAGCATGTGGACTTTGTGTTCCGAAGTTGATATTTTATCCCCACAAGTAAATTAAATGGAACCACTCTAGTGTGATGTTGTTTTGGGTTCTGGCTGGCACATTTCAACTATGCATAAAGTATGACAATATTTGATGTATGTTCGATCTTATGCAATGCAGCTTTCACCAGATGGTTCCAACTTGCGATTCATGTTTTATTGTTATGTGCACCTTAACTTACCTATCTATCTATCTATCTATCTATATATCCATCTCTTCTTTCAAGAGGCTCGGAAGCCTCCTTTCAAGAGGCTCGGAAGCCTCCTTTCAAGAGGCTCGGAAGCCTCCTTTCAAGAGGCTCGGAAGCCTCCTTTCAAGAGGCTCGGAAGCCTCCTTTCAAGAGCTCAGAGCCTCCTTTCAAGAGGCTCAGGAAGCCTCCTTTCAAGAGGCTCAGAAGCCTCCTTTCAAGAGGCTCAGGCCTCCTTTCAAGAGGCTCAGAAGCCTCCTTTCAAGAGGCTCAGGCCTCCTTTCAAGAGGCTCAGAAGCCTCCTTTCAAGAGGCTCAGAAGCCTCCTTTCAAGAGGCTCAGAGCCTCCTTTCAAGAGGCTCAGAAGCCTCCTTTCAAGAGGCTCAGAAGCCTCCTTTCAAGAGGCTCAGAAGCCTCCTTTCAAGAGGCTCAGAGCCTCCTTTCAAGAGGCTCAGAAGCCTCCTTTCAAGAGGCCAGAAGCTTCCTTTCAAGAGGCCCGGCTTCCTTTCAAGAGGCTCAGAAGCCTCCTTTCAAGAGGCTCAGGAAGCCTCCTTTCAAGAGGCTCAGAAGCCTCCTTTCAAGAGGCTCAGAGCCTCCTTTCAAGAGGCTCAGAAGCCTCCTTTCAAGAGGCTCAGCCTCCTTTCAAGAGGCTCAGAAGCCTCCTTTCAAGAGGCTCAGAAGCCTCCTTTCAAGAGGCTCAAGCCTCCTTTCAAGAGGCTCAGAAGCCTCCTTTCAAGAGGCTCAGAAGCCTCCTTTCAAGAGCTCAGAAGCCTCCTTTCAAGAGGCTCAGAAGCCTCCTTTCAAGAGGCCTCAGGAAGCCTCCTTTCAAGAGGCTCAGAGCCTCCTTTCAAGAGGCTCAGAAGCCTCCTTTCAAGAGGCTCAGGAAGCCTCCTTTCAAGAGGCTCAGAAGCCTCCTTTCCAAGAGGCTCAGAAGCCTCCTTTCAAGAGGCTCAGGAAGCCTCCTTTCAAGAGGCTCAGGCCTCCTTTCAAGAGAGCTCCAGAAGCCTCCTTTCAAGAGGCTCAGAAGCCTCCTTTCAAGAGGCTCAGAAGCCTCCTTTCAAGAGGCTCAGAAGCCTCCTTTCAAGAGGCTCCGGAAGCCTCCTTTCAAGAGGCTCAGAAGCCTCCTTTCAAGAGGCTCAGAAGCCTCCTTTCAAGAGGCTCAGAGCCTCCTTTCAAGAGGCTCAGAAGCCTCCTTTCAAGAGGCCCGGAAGCCTCCTTTCAAGAGGCCAGAAGCCTCCTTTCAAGAGGCCCAGAAGCCTCCTTTCAAGAGGCCCAGAAGCCTCCTTTCAAGAGGCCCAGAAGCCTCCTTTCAAGAGGCCAGAAGCCTCCTTTCAAGAGGCCCAGGCCTCCTTTCAAGAGGCCCGGAAGCCTCCTTTCAAGAGGCCCAGAAGCCTCCTTTCAAGAGGCCCGGAAGCCTCCTTTCAAGAGGCCAGAGCCTCCTCCTTTCAAGAGGCCCGGAAGCCTCCTTTCAAGAGGCCCGGAAGCCTCCTTTCAAGAGGCCCAGAAGCCTCCTTTCAAGAGGCCCGAAGCCTCCTTTCAAGAGGCCCAGAAGCCTCCTTTCAAGAGGCCCGGAAGCCTCCTTTCAAGAGGCCCGAAGCCTCCTTTCAAGAGGCCCAGAAGCCTCCTTTCAAGAGGCCCGGAAGCCTCCTTTCAAGAGGCCCAGAGCCTCCTTTCAAGAGGCCCGGAAGCCTCCTTTCAAGAGGCCCGGAAGCCTCCTTTCAAGAGGCCCAGCCTCCTTTCAAGAGGCCCAGGCCTCCTTTCAAGAGGCCCGGAAGCCTCCTTTCAAGAGGCCCAAGCCTCCTTTCAAGAGGCCCGGAAGCCTCCTTTCAAGAGGCCTGGAAGCCTCCTTTCAAGAGGCTCAGAAGCCTCCTTTCAAGAGGCCCTGAAGCCTCCTTTCAAGAGGCCGGAAGCCTCCTTTCAAGAGGCCAGAAGCCTCCTTTCAAGAGGCCAGGCCTCCTTTCAAGAGGCCAGAAGCCTCCTTTCAAGAGGCCCAGAAGCCTCCTTTCAAGAGGCCCGGAAGCCTCCTTTCAAGAGGCCCTGGAAGCCTCCTTTCAAGAGGCCAGAAGCCTCCTTTCAAGAGGCCAGAAGCCTCCTTTCAAGAGGCCCAGGAAGCCTCCTTTCAAGAGGCCCAGAAGCCTCCTTTCAAGAGGCCAGAAGCCTCCTTTCAAGAGGCCCAAGCCTCCTTTCAAGAGGCCCAGAAGCCTCCTTTCAAGAGGCCCGGAAGCCTCCTTTCAAGAGGCCCAAGCCTCCTTTCAAGAGGCCGGAAGCCTCCTTTCAAGAGGCCGGAAGCCTCCTTTCAAGAGGCCCAGAGCCTCCTTTCAAGAGGCTCAGGAAGCCTCCTTTCAAGAGGCTCAGAAGCCTCCTTTCAAGAGGCTCAGGAAGCCTCCTTTCAAGAGGCTCAGAAGCCTCCTTTCAAGAGGCTCAGGCCTCCTTTCAAGAGGCTCAGGAAGCCTCCTTCAAGAGGCTCAGGCCTCCTTTCAAGAGGCTCAGGAAGCCTCCTTTCAAGAGGCTCAAAGCCTCCTTTCAAGAGGCTCAGAAGCCTCCTTTCAAGAGGCTCAGAAGCCTCCTTTCAAGAGAGCTCAAGCCTCCTTTCAAGAGGCTCAGAGCCTCCTTTCAAGAAAGCTCAGCCTCCTTTCAAGAGGCTCAGAAGCCTCCTTTCAAGAGGCTCAGAAGCCTCCTTTCAAGAGGCTCAGAAGCCTCCTTTCAAGAGGCTCAGATGCCTCCTTTCAAGAGCTCAGAAGCCTCCTTTCAAGAGGCTCAGAAGCCTCCTTTCAAGAGGCTCGAAGCCTCCTTTCAAGAGGCTCAGCCTCCTTTCAAAAGGCTCAGAGCCTCCTTTCAAAAGGCTCGGAAGCCTCCTTTCAAGAGGCTCGGATTTTTTTTTCAAATGGCTTTAGCGTCCTGACCCGTTTCGGCCCGGGTTACGATTTCAAATTGTAAAATCCACCGTTCTCTTGTTTTTCTACCGATTTGCATGAAACTTGGAGGAAGGATGCATATTTTTGTGTAGGTGTATTGATTTGGTGATTGGGTCCTTGGGTACGGTTTTATCGAGGGTCCCCTGGGTCAAATGGGATCAAAAATAGGTCAACTTCCTTTTAATCGTAGATAACTAGTAGTAAATGCTCTAATTAATAATGCAATCGTTTTTATTCATCATTTTGCAATAGTGGGAATGGAGACTGCACGTTTGGACCTCCAAAATCCGGTTACAGATGTTACGGGAACCTGGTTCCCGCAGGGAAGTGGTCACTTTTTGAGATGTTTTGAAACCCAGCTTGCGACACATCAAACTTCATGATTTTGCCACACAAATACGATAGGAGACATGTGCAAAACATCTGACCACTTCGGACACTTCCGGAAGTTCCCTGGGAACCTGATACCCCAAGGGAAGCGGTCACTTTTTGAGTTGTTCTGAAACTCAGCTTGCGACACATCAAACTTCATGATTTTGCCACACAAATACAATAGAAGACATTTGCAGAGCATATGTGCACATTCGCCACTTCCGGAGGTCCCTGGGAACCTGAAGCCCTCAAGGAAGTGGACACTTTTTTTATTGATGCTGAAACTTCTGGGGGTTCCTTGGGAGCCTTATAACCCCAGGAAAGTGGCCGTTTAATTGGTTCTGAAAAACAGCTTGCGACACATCAAACTGAAAAAATTTGTTTTGTGTTGCATTCTTTTCTGCACCGAACTGGGAATCTCATCCAACTTTGTTCAACTTGTTGTTTTTTAGCCGCGCATCTTATCGCACGGCTAAGGAAGGCCCCAAAATATCATATAGCATATTTTCCCTTAAAAATTAGTGGCCAATGTATCTAGATGCTGCGTAAGTATCTTTCATTGAATCTGTGTTACAAAACCATGATATTTGATGTATTGCTAAATAGCTTTCAAAACCACCTAACAATATCCACTTATCTGTGGCGAAGCCACGGGGGTGGGTGGGTGGTTTGTTTGGAAGAGACAAATTTTCGGAAGAAAATTTATTTTCGAACCCACTCAAACTTTTTTTTTTGAACCTACCCCCTCCCCTCCCCCCATGACCAATTTTCTGGCTGCGCTGTGCTGAAGACACCAGGTTTCATGAGGAGCTTGATATGTCGCAAGCTGGAGTACCATAAAAAAAGTAATCACTTTTCTGGCTGCACAGGCATCTCGCGAAGCTCAAGAAGTATTGAATTGGTCTTGCTGTTCTGCTTATGTTGTCTATAGTTTTCGTGTTGCAAAATCATGTATGATTTGGGGGGGGGGGGGGGGGTGGTTTGTTTGGGGGGGTTTTCAGCGAATGACCCCGATGTCCCAGATGCTCTGCAAATGTGCAAATGCCTTCAACTTCTTTATGTTACAAAATTATCAAGTTGGATGTGTCGCAAGCTGAGTTTCATAACCACCCAAGGTTGTGAAATGCAGTATGTTTACAGGCAACCTCCGCAATAGGTAATTGTGCCCAGATACTCTGCCAATGTCTTGAAAATTTGATGTGTTGTGAACTGGGTTTCAGAAACATTCAAAAAGTGACCTCTTCCCTGAGAGCTACAGCTTCCCAGTGAACCTCCGGAAGTGGCCAATGTGCCCAGATGCTCTGTAAATGGCTCTAATGTCTATAAATGTCTATTTGTGATGAAAAGAACTGGAGTTTGATGCGTCACAAGCTGGGTATCAAATCGACTCAAAAAGTGACCACTTCCCTTGGGGCATCATGTTCTAGGGGAACCTCCGGAAGTGGACAAGGTGCCTAGATGCTGAGAAAATGTCTTCCATTGTATTTGTGTTGCAAAATCATGAAGTTCGATGTGTCGCAAGCTGGGTTTCAGAACCACTCAAAAAGTGACCACTTCCCATGGGGCATCAGGTTCCCAGGAAACCTCCAGAAGTGGCCAATGCGCTCAGAAGTTCTGCAAATGTCTTCTATTGTACTTGCGTTGCAAAATAATGGAGTTCGATGTGTCGAAAGCTGGGTTTCAGAACCATTTACAAAGTGACCACTTCCCTGAGGGCACCAGGTTCCCAGGGAACCTCCGAAAGTGGCCAATGCGCTCAAGTTCTGCAAATGTCTTCTATTGTATTTGCGTTGCAAAATCATGAAGTTCGATGTGTCGCAAGCTGGGTTTCAGAACCACTCAAAAAGTGACCACTTCCCTTGGAGCATCAGGTTCCCAGGGAACCTCCGGAAGTGGCTAATGTGGTCAGATGTTCTGCAAATGTCTTCTATTGTACTTGCGTTGCAAAATCATGAAGTTTTATGTGTCGCAAGCTTGGTTTCAGAACCACTCAAAAAGTGACCACTTCCCTTGGGGCATCAGGTTCCCAGGAAACCTCCAGAAGTGGCCAATGCGCTCAGAAGTTCTGTAAATGTCTCCTATTGTATTTGCGTTGAAAAATCATGAAGTTCAATGTGTCGCAAGCTGGGTTTCAGAATCAACCAAAAAGTGACCACTTTCCTTGGGGCTTCAGGTTCCCAGGGAACCTCCGAAAGTGGCCAACGTGATCTGATGTTCTGCAAATGTCTTCTATTGTACTTGCATTGCAAAATCACGGAGTTCGATGTGTCGAAAGCTGGGTTTCAGAAAAAATTACAAAGTGACCACTTCCCTGAGGGCATCAGGTTCCCAGGGAACCTCCGAAAGTAGCCAATGCGCTCCGAAGTTCTGCAAATGTCTCCTATTGTATTTGCGTTGCAAAATCATGATGTTCGATGTGTCGCAAGCTGGGTTTCAGAATCAATCAAAAAGCGACCACTTTCCTTGGGGCTTCAGGTTCCCAGGGAACCTCCGGAAATGGCCAACGTGATCTGATGTTCTGCAAATGTCTTCTATTGTACTAGCGTTGCAAAATCATGAAGTTCGATGTGTCGCAAGCTTGGTTTCAGAACAACTCAAAAAGTGACCACTTCCCTTGGGGCATCAGGTTCCCAGGGATCCTCCGGAAGTGGCCAATATGCTCAGATGCTCTGCGAATGTCTTCTATTATATTTGTGTGGCAAAATCATGAAGTTTGATGTGTCGCAAGCTGGGATTCAAAACATCTCAAAAAGTGACCACTTCCCTGGGGGAACCAGGTTCCCGGAACATCTGTAACCGGATTTTTGAGGTCCAAACGCAGTTTCTATTCCCACTATTGCAAAATGATGAATAAAAACGATTGCATCATTATTGAGAGCATTTACCACTAGTTATCTACGATTAAAAGGAAGTTGATCTATTTTTGACCCCATTTGACCCAGGGGACCCCCTTGATAAAACCCTACCCAAGGATCCCATCACCAAATCAATACACCTACACAAAATAATAGGGTTTAATGCATCTTTCCTCCAAGTTTCATGCAAATCGGTCGAAAAACAAAAGAACGGTGGATTTTACAATTTGAAATCGTAACCCGGCCCGAAACGGGTTAAGTGGCTCGGAAGCCTCCAAAATTCCTCAAAGTCTTGTAGGAAGCTTGATATATAAATTTAATTTGAACTGAAAAGTTTCAAGCCCACTTTTCATATATCTTATTATGAAGTGGTACTTCGATGAGTGGGGCCCTCAAGAGGCCCTCCTTAGCAGTGCTGTGAGATGCGCGGCTACAAAGCAAGACCATACTGAGGGCGGCTGAGTTCGATTCCGGGTGCCGGTTTAGACAATTTCCGGATGGGAAATTGTCTCGACTTCCCTGGGCTTAAAATAATCATCGTGTTAGCCTCACGATATACGAATGCGAAAATGGTAACTTGGCTTAGAAACCTTGCAGTCAATAACTAAGCTGCGCGGCGGCAATGTCCCAGTGAGAAGAAGAAGACCCCAATCATAAACCATTCTCACTTTTCACTTCTTATTTCTCAATGAGAGTTCACTGTGAAAAGTAAAAAGTGCGAAGTGAAAAGTGAGAAATGAAGAGCGCACACTAAGAATAGAGACGTCCCATTCTGCTTTTCACTTCTCACTGTAAAAAGTGAGAAGTGAGAAATGAAAAATGAGAAGTACGAAGTGAAACGTAGTAAATTAAAAGTTTGATGTCTCTTTTCTCACGTCTCACATTTCATTTTCACTTCTTGCTGTGAGAAGTGGAAAGTAACAAGTAAGAAGTTTGAAGTGAGATGTGAGACGTCTCACTTCTTATTTCTTATTCTTATCTAACTACATCTGACTTCCGTTTTCTCGTTTTTAATTTTTCACAGTGAGAAGTGGGAAGTAATAGTTGAAAAATGAGAAAAAAGAAGTGAGAGGACTCATATCCCACTTCTCATTTTTCACTTCCCGCATCAGAAGTGAGAAGAAGAAAGTGAAAAATAAGATGAGCGAAATGAGAAATAAGAAATGGAGAGTGGAAAGTGAGCAGCGAGACAAACCATTAGGCCAAATCCCACCTGGCCGAACAGGTCATGCGGCCGAAAATATTGTTTTGCTGAAGAGGTAATATGGCCGAAAATGCCATTTGGCCAAACTAGTTGTTTGCTCAAATAGGTCATTTGTCCGAAATCGTTTTACAGAAAGGGCCATTTGGCCGAACTGGTCTACGGCCGAAATGGTAAATGTGAAGAAAAGTGTGATTATTGACAATTGAGAAGTGAGGAGTAACAAATGAGTTAATTAGTGTTGAACTTAACTTGCTTATGAAACACCAACAAGGGAAGAAAATTAGAAAGGAGAAGCGAGACGTCTTACTTCTTATTCCTCATGATTCACTTCTCAGCCGTATGACCCATCCGGCCACATGATGGTTTTGGTAAAATAACTCTGTCTCTGTTTTGGAAGAATAACTCTGTCGGTCAAATGTTCTATTTGGGCAAACCATGCTTTCATTCAAACCGATGTTTGGTCTAATAACCGTTTCGGCCAAACGCTAGGTCGTTTGGCCTAGCGTGTTAATCAACCAAGTGGCATTCGGTCAAATGTCTTTTAGCCGAACGACCCTTCCCCTTTTCGACCATGACTCGTTCAGAAAACAGCATTTACTGTCGTATGACCGTGTTTGGTAGAATCAAACTTGAATCTCAATTATCGAGGCCTCATGCACGATCCAATTCGCTTGCCATTCTGCCGGGAGAGCGTTGCGCTTGAGTTTTTCGGACAGAATCGCATCGTATCGCTGATTCGCCGAAAAATGATTTCGCTCCAAAAGGCATGAAAACTTAATTGAAGCGCACTTTTTGTGTACCTATGGATTAATTATCCATTGTTATAAAAGCGAAAAAAAGTTAATTCAATGCATTTATCAGAGAAAACACGTAAAAATCGTGCAATGATGCAAATCGCGACTCGAATAATTAACGATTATCTGGGCCATGAGTCTGGTGGGATTTGCATCGAGCAAGAGGTTTGTTCGGCCAAATGACGTTTTCGCCAAATCACCCTTCATCCCTAACGACTATTGCATCTAAACGGCTCTTTCGGTTAAATGATATGTTTGGCCAAACGGCATTCTCGGCCAAATGACCGGTTCGGCCGAACGTCATTTTCGGTCGTATGGCCAGATCGGTCGAATTTTTCTATTCCTCTGGGAGAAATTGATCTAATCTTTATGAAGTACATTCTACGTGGACAGTTTACGAGGACCCCTCCTCAAAAACCATGACATTCACATTTTTTTTGAAAATTTATGTGAAAAATTCTTAACCTGATAAAACTGTCTACGTATGTGGACAACCTGAGAAGGTTCTTATGAATTCTCTTGAGCTTGAGCTTGAGCTTGATTGACTGCTCGTAGTTGCTACTCCATTATGACCAGATCAGCTGTTCTTGCACAGGGAACCAACAGATGTTTGCTTGGGACTAGCACACATCTTCAATGTACAAGTACTGGTGATCTCATTTGTTAGGTCATACTGGCGCCTGCCACGTCAGAATGCAAGTCAATGTAGGGAAGGGAGAAGATTCCTACGAATTCTCAGTGAAAAACTCCCCTACAATTCTCTTCAATTCTAAAACATTTCAAAATGGGTTGAGAACGCCTGATCTTGCTCCATCTCAAATACATTTCCAATGCGAATTCATCCGATAAAGTGTTTCGTAGCCATCAGTGCGCTTCAGTGGGCATTACAGACACCTCTGTACACATAAATTACCGAAACGAAGTGCATCCCTGATGGTATATCCACCAATCCAAATCTCATGACTGAGCTCGCACTTCGAGTGTCAACTAATAATAAATATACACTGCCCAACCGGTCGGGTTGTGTCACAGTCATCCGACATAGATTGGCAGATCTCCTGCTTGCATCGATGTTGTATATGCATAAATATACGTTGAGTTGTGCCACTTAGTTTTGATTATCGAGAAGTGTGTAACAATGATTGAACACACTTGGTTGGAGTGTTAGCAGAGTTAGAACTTTGGCATGTTCAGCAGAGAGATGTTCTATCTATAAATCGTTTGATAAAGTAGAGTATGTTGATGAAGACAGCGTAACACTATAACACCACTTTGTTACACAAGATTTATTTTTTACTATATACAGTTCGTCGATGATCTGGTCATAATGAAGTAGCAACCGTGGATGACTAATCACGCTCAATCCCAAACCGATTTGTCTAAGTCATTAAAAGTTTCTTTGAAGTTTTGTGATTGATGGGTAACATAAACTACACATAAGAAAACCATTAAGGAACCATGTGGTTCATTAAGTTAATTGTATAATAAATAATGCTATAAGTCTTATTTAATGTTTGTTTAGTAGAACATAGAAGCTTTTAAGATGCAGACATTTATTGCATATCTTAGCAATGACCCATCTGCTTAAAGCTCAAATGTATCTTCAAATTTATCGTTTCGTTTTGCTACGCACTGAAACGACCGAAACGCTATACTCGCGTATAGCACCGCAATCGATCCTCCATCAGCCGGCAGTTAGCATCCGAATTCAATTAGTATTTATGGCACGGAAAGCCCAAATCTTGTCCATTCCCACCACCGCAATGAATAGCGCGGGCACAACCTCGAAAAAGAAACTTCGCGGAAAAAAGGATACCGAAATTGATCCATTTCCTGCAGCATCCCAGACAGCAGCGCCCGAGACAGCTTCCTCGTCGGAAGCAATTCAATCAAATCAATCACCTGTTAGAGTATTACACATTACTCCACCACCTCGTCACATGCTGCCTCACTATGACAGGCCTGTGTGTGGGGGTCGTACTCGCCCTCTCCCTGATACAGTCATCGTCGCCACATTGAACGGAGGAGGAGAGACGGCAACGGCAAAAAGTTCATTATTTAGCAATTTATCATTTCTGAGAAGGACCACGTTGGAGCCTTTTCGTAGTACTTCTACCCTTGCCACTGGCTCTGGTTTCTCCAGTGAGTGAGCGTCGGGCGGTGCCTCAGGCGCGCCGGCAATTGGGTGCGAAGATAATCGAAATTGTAATAGAACGAATCAATCAGAAGATCTGCTTCTAAATTGATGATGAGCTTAGGTACCGGGAAAGCTGCGGTAGCGCGACGGTGAGTTATTGGGGACGGCATTAAACAAGAGATTGTTTGGAGGGAAAAATTAAACAATGGTATGAGGATTTCCGGTTTTCAATTCGCTTTTCCGGTCGCCGGATGAGGAATAGGTGAAGCGTGTGAGTGGATTTTATTAATTAAAAATGTTATTAGGCACGTAGAATGAAATTATTTGAGGAATTTTCTCTATCTAAATTCCATGCTTATTAATTATCTGTATTCTGTAAATTAGGAAACAATGCCGACAAGTTACCATTTTTGCGTGGAAACCAGTAAAAAATTGAATAATTATAATGTTGTACTAAATTTGTGAGTAACATTTCATTCTTCTTGTCGTCATAGCAATACAAGTTCCATGAAACTGAATGACGTGTATAGAATAAACTTCAAAAACATAGCAATTCGAGAAAGTGGACCAAACCGCACCAAGAAAGATGGCACAGAGAAAATCATAACGCTTGGCATCCTATCACAGGATAATTATGGTTCTACCGAAATTGATGCTACGGATATGTGCTACAAATGACAGTTTCACTAATTTTATGACATTTTGAATGAATTTTTCGTCGAAATTTCAACCAAATTATTAACTTTAAGGTGCATTTTGCCCTCTTTCTACCGGCACAAAAATAGAATACAAGTTCGGAAAAATCCAACTGCCCAATCCATGTGTCTCCGATGGCTCTTCACAGCGAACGCTCGTTGAACGGACAGCAACAGTCAGCACCAGGCCGGTTCCTATAAATGGATCGTTTTCATCTGCTCTAATGAAGTGGAATTTCGATACATAATGCAACGAAATCCAGCAGCACATCGCCGGTGTGTCGCATTGTTCTCATGAATGGATGAATGGAATTGTAGAGCAGAGCGATATTATGTGCGATGCAAGGAGAGAGTTGGGTGAATCCCGACCGAGACACATCAAAAAGCATACAAACTCGAGCACTACGGATAAAAAAAAACGACATGCACGAACAAACATTCGAATCCTTGAACAGTTTCCTCCCGGTAATCCGACAAATTTGAAACAGGATTATCGAGTTTCTCTCGACAAATCACGACTGTCATCATGAAGGTTTACGCCAATTGTTGTCGCCAGGATAACAACATTGGACAACAATCATTGTGTTGAATTAATGAGTGCCGGATTACCGGGAGGACACCGCACACATGAGGCTGGCTCGAAATTGGGAAACTACTTTTGGGGATTCAAGTCGTGAGCCAGCCTGATGTGTATGCATAAGGATATTCGCTCCTGAAAAAGCAAGTATAGGGGTAGGATGGTTTTCGGGTGTTTGGAAAAGCAAAAGTACAGGCAAGATTTCTTAATGAAAATTTGGTCAGCTTTTTCATGATATCGAGTGATAGAGCCTCAATCATAAGAAATTCAATGAATTTCATATCACGATAATTCCATTAATTGAAAACTTCTTCAATAAATATTCATGAAGAGTTGACTGCATAAGATTAGGTAGGGTAAGAGAATCAGACAAACAGACGGCAGCACAGTCTTGTAAGAAGTGTTGTTGTCTAATTTGAGGAACTTAGGGATCTCCTGAGGAATAAGACTAGCAACTTCTCCGAAAGGACGTTGTTAAATTTGACCATAAAGCCCTCTCAGAGAAGTTACCGTCGCGGTCAATGGTCTATAGGGTTGGGGGACTAGCGCTTCGCTTCGATACAGCTAAACATACAAACACACGTACACCGCTAAACATGGCACTCACTTTGCCCAGCTGCGCGGGTAGGGCGGTGCTGGTGTTGGAGTTGTTCGCGTTCTGGTCGTCGGACTTGACGTAGATCTGCCAGGTGGCGTCCGAGCGGAAGCTCTTGTCGGCGGCGTAGCACCGCCACAGACACTGGATCAGCATCGCCGCCGCCGGGATCTGGCGGTTGAAGTGCTTCTGGCGCTGCTTTTGTTGCACTTTGAGCGCGAAGCCGGATCCAAGGATGCCCTGTTCAGAGAATTTGGGAGAAATGAGAAAACAATAATATTAATTTGAATGATTTTATGTGTGTGTAATCTAACGTGATCTAATACTATGTGCGGGCAGCAGGGACTATGTCCAAGGGCTTGACGATCCCTACCCAGGCCATCTGCGAGTTGCGGGGCTTGCCTAGGATGTGGTGGGGTTTGACAGTGGGCCCTGTTAAATTCCTATAAAAAGCTGCATGTATCCGCACGTAGGCCCCACCAAAGCGACCG
Source organism: Armigeres subalbatus (assembly GCF_024139115.2). Classification (NCBI taxonomy): domain Eukaryota; kingdom Metazoa; phylum Arthropoda; class Insecta; order Diptera; family Culicidae; genus Armigeres; species Armigeres subalbatus. Next base: position 335,009,394 of record NC_085141.1, read on the forward strand.
TGTGCCGCTCAAAGCGCACAAGCCCAAGTCCTGGTGTTAGGTGGGACGCTAAACAGCCCTGACACGACGGCCCTCCGACGAGACAGGAGGTTTGCGCAGGCCCAATAAGCCGCCTGGAAAACCAATAATTACGAGCAATATAAGAGATAATGCGACTTGATATAATCGGCAAAGACCTAGGCGACGAATGAAGGATCAAGATTGGAAGCTTGGAACATGGAACTGCAAGTCGCTAGGCTTCGCAGGTTGCGACAGGATAATCTACGATGAAATACATCCCCGCAACTTCGACGTCGTGGCGGTGCAGGAGATTTGCTGGACAGGACAGAAAGTGTGGAAAAGCGGGCATCGAGCGGCTACCTTCTACCAAAGCTGTGGTACCACCAACGAGCTGGGAACCGGCTTCATAGTGCTGGGTAAGATGCGCCAACGCGTGATTGGGTGGAAGCCAATCAATACGAGGATGTGCAAGCTGAGGATTAAAGGCCGTTTCTTCAACTATAGCATCATCAACGTGCACTGACCACACGAAGGGAGATCCGATGACGAAAAAGAAGCATTCTACGCACAGCTGGAGCAGACATACGATGGATGCCCACTGCAGGACGTCAAAACCGTCATCGGCGACATGAACGCACAGGTAGGAAGGGAGGAAATGTATAGACCGGTCATCGGACCGGATAGTCTGCACACCGTATCGAATGACAACGGCCAACGATGCATAAACTTCGCAGTCTCCCGCGGAATGGTAGTCCGAAGCACCTTCTTTCCCCGCAAAAATATCCACAAGGCCACATGGAGATCACCTAACCAAGAAACGGAAAACCAAATCGACCACGTTCTAATCGACGGTAAATTCTTCTCCGACATCACGAACGTCCGCACTTACCGCAGTGCGAATATTGAATCCGACCACTACCTCGTTGCAGTATGCCTGCGCTCAAAACTCTCGACGGTGTACAACACGCGTCGAAGCCGGACGCCACGGCTTAACATTGGGTGGCTACAAGACGGTAAACCAGCCGAAGAATACGCGCAGCAGCTGGAAGTGGCACTCCCAACGGAAGAGCAGCTAGGCGCAGCGACTCTTGAAGATGGCTGGAGAGATATTCGATCCGCCATTGGTAGCACCGCAACCGCTGCACTTGGCACGGTGGCCCCGGATCAGATAAACGACTGGTATGACGGCGAATGTGAGCAGTTAGTAGAAGAGAAGAATGCAGCATGGGCGAGATTGCTGCAACACCGCACGAGGGCGAACGAGGCTCGATACAAACGAGCGCGGAACAGACAAAACTCGGTTTGTCAAAGGAAAAGGCGCCAGCAGGAAGATCCAGACCGTGAAGAGACGGTGCAACTTTACCACGCCAATATCGCACGAAATTTCTATGAGAAGTTGAACCGTTCACGTAAAAACCACGTGCCACAGTCTGATATGTGTAAGGACATAAACGGGAACCTTCTTACGAACGAGTGCGAGGTGATCCAAAGGTGGCGGCAGCACTACGAAGAGCACCTGAATGGCGATGTGGTAGACGAAGATGGCGGTATGGTGATGGACCTGGGGGAACGCGCGCAGGACATAATTCTACCGGCTCCGGATCTCCAGGAAATCCAGGAGGAGATTGGCCGGCTGAAGAACAACAAAGCCCTTGGGGTTGACCAACTACCAGGAGAGCTATTTAAACACGGTGGTGAGGCACTGGCTAGAGCGTTGCACTGGGTTATTACCTAGTTTTGGGAGGAGGAAGTTTTGCCGCAGGAGTGGATGGAAGGTGTCGTGTGTCCCATCTACAAAAAGGGCGATAAGCTGGATTGTAGCAACTACCGCGCAATCACATTGCTGAACGCCGCCTACAAGGTACTCTCCCAAATTTTATGCCGTCGACTAGCACCAACTGCAAGGGAGTTCGTGGGGCAGTACCAGGCAGGTTTTATGGGCGAACGCTCCACCACGGACCAGGTGTTCGCCATTCGCCAAGTACTGCAGAAATGCCGCGAATACAACGTGCCCACACATCATCTATTCATCGACTTCAAAGCCGCATATGATACAATCGATCGGGACCAGCTATGGCAGCTAATGCACGAACACGGTATTCCGGATAAACTGACACGATTGATCAAAGCGACGATGGATCGGGTGATGTGCGTAGTTCGAGTTTCAAGGGCATTCTCGAGTCCCTTCGAAACCCGCAGAGGGTTACGGCAAGGTGATGGTCTTTCGTGTTTGCTATTCAACATCGCTTTGGAAGGGGTAATACGAAGAGCAGGGATTAACACGAGTGGTACAATTTTCAATAAGTCCGTCCAGCTATTTGGTTTCGCCGACGACATAGATATTATGGCACGTAACTTTGAGAAGATGGAGGAAGCCTACATCAGACTGAAGAGGGAAGCTAAGCGGATCGGACTAGTCATCAACACGTCGAAGACGAAGTACATGATAGGCAGAGGTTCAAGAGAAGACAATGTGAGCCACCCACCGCGAGTTTGCATCGGTGGTGACGAAATCGAGGTGGTAGAAGAATTTGTGTACTTGGGCTCACTGGTGACTGCCGAAAATGACACCAGCAGAGAAATTCGGAGACGCATAGTGGCTGGAAATCGTACGTACTTTGGACTCCGCAAGATGCTCCGATCGAATAGAGTTCGCCGCCGTACCAAACTGACAATCTACAAAACGCTAATTAGACCGGTAGTCCTCTACGGACACGAGACCTGGACGATGCTCGTGGAGGACCAACGCGCACTTGGAGTTTTCGAAAGGAAAGTGCTGCGTACCATCTATGGTGGGGTGCAGATGGCGGACGCTACGTGGAGGAGGCGAATGAACCACGAATTGCATCAGCTGTTGGGAGAACCATCCATCGTTCACACCGCGAAAATCGGACGACTGCGATGGGCCGGGCACGTAGCCAGAATGTCGGACAGTAACCCGGTGAAAATGGTTCTCGACAACGATCCGACGGGCACAAGAAGGCGAGGTGCGCAGCGGGCAAGGTGGATCGATCAGGTGGAAGATGACTTGCGGACCCTCCGCAGACTGCGTGGCTGGCGAAGTGCAGCCATGGACCGAGCTGAATGGAGAAGACTTTTATGTGCAGCACAGGCCACTTCGGCCTTAGTCTGAATAAATAAATAAATAATCAAATAAACATCCCCAAACTCCCTTTTAGGAATCTATATAAATGAGACCTCGGGATAATACATTAGTTGTGAGCGGATTTAACGGTTCTATCGACAGTGTGAATATGAGAAAAATGTATAAAATGGTGTAATTAGCCTCAACGTAGCAGTGGAAATATAAATCAAAATTAATGAGTTACCCACTGGTTGAGCTCAAATAGATTCCAAAAATGGAGGTTGGGGATGTTTATTTGAATTCATCACGATTGGACAGTTGTAGCGAGACTTGAATAAATTTTAAGTTTTTCCCATACAAATTTCCATATAAACATAAATTGACTCCGCGTCACCCCTAAATGGCCACCGAATTGCTTAATACTTATTTTGCCAGGACTACTATATTATCAAAATGATGCTAATAGACATATGGGAGTTGGAATTTTCGAACATTTCGAACAAATAGTGGTAAGAAGGAGGTGAGTAGCGAGATGTGCGAAGAGAAAAGTAAGAAGTAAGTAGTGAGAAGTGAGGAATGGGAAGTGGCAAGTGAGTTGTGAGTAGGAAGTAGGAAGAAGTGTGGACCGAGAAACGAGAAGCAAAAACGAGCTTCTCTTTCCTCTTTTCTTTTTTCTTCGTCCTTCTTCTTTCTGTCTTATATTGCTCCACTCGTTTCTAACCAGTGTTGTAAAATGTCATTTGCATTCTTTTTCATAATTTTCCCAGGACCTTTTTCAGTAGCTAGCTATCAACTATCAAGTATGGCGAACTTACAGCGCTTAAATGTGGCTATAACTTTGTCTAACAAGAAATTGCTGTAAATATGTAATCTGGGCGTGGGAGGAAAATGTCATTCAAATGACATTATGTCAAATGACACGTGACATTTTGGAGAGATTTCACTCTCTAGCCTCCGATGTTATATTTAGAGTAATGTACCTTTGGACAAAAATATAGAACTACTCAAGCGTTATGCGTGCATTTAAATTTTGAAGTAAATTTGGCTTCCGAAGAAAGTTATGAACAAATAAGTCAAATAACATGCAGATGATATTTTACAAGCCTGCTTCTAACTACTCAATATCTCGCTTCTCACTTCCCCAAGTAGCACACGCAACATCTTCCAAAAAGCACCTTGTTTCTATTCAGTTTCATTAAAGGCATTGGATAAACATCAAAGCACGAAAAAGTTGCATCAAGATGTCAAAACGTTCGAGTTGTGATCAATTAACATTGCAATTAAGAAGGGGTCCCGTAGCGTAGTTGGCTACACATTCGCCTTATAAGCGAATGGTCATGAGTTCGATTCCCAGCCGCTCCACCAAACCCTCGTCAGTCGCCGGATCCGCAGCCCATACGGTGGCGTTTTGGGGAACGCGCCTTACCGGCACGGCTGTCTGATGATGACTGACAACTTGTTCTTCTCGGGGGCATCCCTCCAACGTTACCCGGATTAAATAGCGACAGAACAATGCAACGATCATCGGATACTCGACATGGACAAACGGACATAAGGGACACAAGATGAACTGGCAACGACAACAATAACGAATAATGGATATCTAAAAATAGATTCTGTGTGGATTCTGTACAGCAGAATACAATAGTAGATCACGGCACAGTAGCGGTTAAGAATACAGAGTGCCTACCAAATAAATATATGAATAAAAAAAATTACAATTCAGTACGTGTTTGACATTTAGAATCAAACAATCAAAGAATATTGCACTTTATGTTCCAAACACAAAACAAAATCATCAAATTGCATATTTTTGACGTAGAACTACGTCTGTCTTTTTCTATATTGGGGTACACTTAACGGTTGCAAAAAATTGAAAATCGTCACGAAAATATGATAGACTTCGATCGTTAATATCTCAGCCGTTTCTCGATGGATTTTCAATTTTCTTGAACCAAACGATCAAGGAAGAGTCAACGTTTCATACCTGATGCACTGAAGTCGTTTGTTACGCGATTAGTTTTACAGGAATCGTTTTTTATGCGATTTTTTTTCACGCGATTTTCTGGATTTCCGCGGTACTTTCAGACATACTTCGAGATTCACGCGATTTTTTACGTTGTTTTTATTTACGCGGCCCATATCTTCCGCGTAAAAACCGGCTCTGGTGTGTTACAATATCTATGTATGATAATATTTACTATTAAAAACTTGCTAACAGTTTAGCAATGTCGTAAGTGCATCGCAAACTTCTTCTTCCAAAGCACTACATTCCAACTAGAACTTGACCTGCTTTTCAACTTAGTAGTTTATTAGCATTTCTTTAGTTCTTCATTGAAAGTTTTTATGTCCGCCATTGCAGGGATTTTAGCTGGTGCAGTTCGTTTATGCTAACTTAAACGTGCGTTTTCCTGGGAAAGCTTAGAGGCGTTTGACGGTAGTCTCTTGCTTACGTCTGTTGATGCCAGTAGAGGGGCTCGGAATCTTCTTCGCTGTTGCAGTGAATGCGTTCTGGTAAACTTTCTTTGGCTCGTTTTTGCTGATTCGTAGGTGTTTGCCGGAGTAAACGCTAAGTTCGACGCAATCCACGTGAAGGAATAATTATTATTATCAATAACGCCGTTGACAGCCCAGCTTTCGCAATGGGTTTTTCTGTAATAAGCCACCAGGGGCTTAGACTGACTTACGACTTAGAGAACTAACGAGTGGTAAGTCTCTGTAGCAGTTTGCGTCGGTGATGGTTGCAGCTGTATACTATCAGCCAGGCTTGTGCTTGTCAAATTGTGTAATCGATTATCATTTAAAATATGTAAACCTAATTGATATTAAAATTTAATGTCAAATGGAACTCGTTTTCGTACCACCGCTTGAATCAAATGGATGATGGTTGTATAACTAACAACAAATGATGCACATTGTTGTTTAAATATTGGTTTACTAGTCTTACTAACTACCCAGTACCCATGAAAGACAAAATTGTTTCAGCGCGATATTCTATGTTACCAACTATTATCATATTCAATAAAAGCAGAATCATCATACAGCGTGTAGTAACTTGTCTGTCATAGACAATATTCACACTTTGGTATGATTAGGAGATTGAAGTACAATAATTCTGTAATTTAAATACTGTTTTGTGGTTGTATTGTCTATTTTGTCATTGATATTAGAACAATATTATCTCTAACACCCTTTGTTATTTTTTTCTATTATTCAAAGAATAAGTTTTAGGTTTTAGTAGATTGAGGTTGCAAATTGCATATTTGATGATAATTTATTTGGATGTAATCAGGAGGAAATTCACGGTATATATGGTTGCATATTAGTGAAATATTGAACGCAAACATCATTAAATTTGTAACTGCTATAACTTTTGATTCCCTAGATGAAATATTTTGAAAATTTCGTAGCAGACGCCTGGATATTTTATCGTTCGAAAGGCGAGTTCAGAATGGATGGACATTTTTTTCGTTAATAACGGTCACAGGCAATAATTAACCAATTAACCAGCACCAGTCTAGCGTACTGTAGGGTCATGGGTTCGAGTCCCGTCGAAGGGAAAGTGGTTACCTCCAATACATTTTCCAAATCAATATCTTCCACATAACGTACATATTCACATATGAGTTTTCATAACATTGTAAATTAACGTTCAAGTCGGGTGGTTTAATCCCCGGAAATAGGCAATTAACTTTGATTGAATTTGATTGTTTGTTTAAATTAAGTAGCAGATAAGTTAAGTGTGTCTTCATGTTCAATTTAGCATTGTTCAACGTTTTGACAACTTACAATTTTTTCCGGTGATGGTGCAATCAAGTAAAAGAAAACCCGAGTACAAAACTTCATAATCGTATGGTTTTTATGGTGAGTCAACATGCAGTCCTTTCCAAGTGTTGAATGGTGCTGTGGTAGAGTAAAGGACTATCAATCACAAGAACCATAAATCGAATCCAGTTTTATTTTTTTATTTTATTTTTTTCCGCTGTATTATTTTGCAACATTATTGCAATTTAACTGCAATCGAAGGATGTTTCCATAGGCTCCACCTCTTGCGCTTTTTAGATTGCAAGAGAGTTAGATTTGATGGCACATACGCTAAGATTGTTTCTTTCTAAATAGTTGCAACACAGTGAAATGTCCAGTAGTGAAACAATTTGTGCTGCTTGGGACAATGCTCAAGGAGGACTTGCAAGCACTCGGAGTATTCGAGAGACTGGTGCTTTGGACCATCTTTGGCGGTGTGCAAGTAGACGGTGTGTGGCGGCGAAGAATGCCCCACGAGCTCGCCCAGCTCTATGACGAACCCAGTATCCAAAAGGTAGCTAAAGCCGGAAGGGTACGATGGGCAGGGCATGTTACGAGAATGCCGGACAGCAACCCTGCAAAGACGGTGTTCGCCTCTGATCCGGCAGACACGAGACGACGTGGAGCACAGCGAGCGAGGTGGGCAGACTAGGACCAGGTGCAAAACGACTTGGCGAGCGTGGGGCGCATTCGAGAATGGAGAGATGCGGCCTTGAACCATGTATTGTGGCGTCATATTGTTGATTCAGTGTTATCTGTAAAACTAAAAAAATGGAAATAAAATGTTGAAAAAGTCACGCGTCAGAATCATCTTTGAATCATCACAGAATCATCGTTCTGTGACGAATTTTCTGCTCTCTGTTCTGCTCGGTTCTGCTTTCTACCCGTGATGTTCGAAGGCAACGGCAAAAAGATAGAGACATTTGCCTTCCTGGTCGATGGATGTGAGTCTACACCAGTGGTCCCCAGCATGCTTACTATCAAGGGCCGCATTGAAATTTTGAACTGTTGAAGCGGGCCGCAGAAGAAGAATTTTGGAGCTTAGTACAAAATGATGTTTTATCGCCGTAGCTAACTATGAGTCGATACTACTGTTTCTTAGGGGGTCCCGTAGCGTAGTTGGCTACACGTTTGCCTTGTAAGCGAATGATCATGGGTTCGATTCCCAGCCCCTCTACCAAACCCCCGTCAGTCGCCGGATCCACAGCCCATACGGTGGCGTTTTAAGGTACGCACCTTACCGTCACGACTGCCTGATGACGACTGACAACTTGTTCTTCTCGGAGGCATTCCTCCAACGTTACCCGGAGTAAATGGCAACCGAACAAAGCAACGATCATTGCATACACGCCATGGACAAACGGACATAATGGACTCACGACAAAAATGAACTGGCAACGACAACAATAACAAATAATGTATATCTAAAAATAGATTCCAGGTGAACATTTCAGCAGTGTTCCATAAAACTTGACTAAATCTGCACACAAAAACAAATCTAGCAATCATTGTATAAAATCTTGGCATATACAATTCTGTAAGCTTTTTATACAAAAATTGTATTAAAATCTTCCGAAATTGTATATGCTAAATTATTATACAGTTTCTGTAAGGTTCTTATGCAGAATTGTATTAAAATCTGCCATCCGCTGGTTGGGTGTGCATTCCGAATGTCAAATGAATTGTCTGAAACCTTCTCTTCATCAAACAAAGAAAAAATCTTGATACGTTGACATAATAGTTGATAGTCAACGTGTTTCCTGGAGTTAATTATCTAGAAATTTTTCCGTTGAATTTCGCGAACCCTTACTTATGTTTAAGAATAAAAGCATCCTTATTACGGAGCAGTGTGAAGCAGCATTATTCTTACATGAAGTTCAACATTAAACTCGTTTCAATATGCGAAGAAAAAATTTGCTATTTTTATAGCCCGGGGCAATAACATCGAAGTATGTTTGCTATTAGCCTACATAATATTTATGAAGTGATGAATTTCATGAATCATGATGATAACACAATTCATGCCTTCAACAACATAATGGTTGATAAAATACTCGACTGCAACAAAAAAAAATTGGCACAATGAAAAGCTTTTCTATGTATAATGCTTAACAGTGGGCCACATGTTGTGTATTCTCTGAAACCCTTCGCGGGCCGCAGGAAAAAGCTTGGAGGGCCGCATGCGGCCCGCGGGCCGCACTTTGGGGATCACTGGTCTACATTGATGGAAGCTGGACTTGTAGAGGATTTGGACATTGTCGGCCCCGAGGAATTTCTTTGGCTCTCATGGGCTGGTAATATATCTCGCAAGAAGAAAGGTTCGCAGCGAATCTCAGTTGTCATATCGGGTTTAAGATTCGAAATCAGCTGAACAGCGTACGTACGGTACAGAAATCGATGCTGCAGAGCAAATCATTCCAGTTCTTCGAGCTACATCCACATCTAAGAGGTCTTTATTTGCTATGCTGATGTAGTACCAAGAATCAACATCGGCATTGAACACGCACAGTTGCTCGCTACCTTAAAGATGCGTGAAGGTAGTGTAATCGAACCAATTGAATCGAAGACGTGGCTGGGCTGGTACGTGTACGGTTAACAGGCCAATGATACCAGCGCTATTAAGCGACGGCAACTCGCCAAAGAACTAGGACTACGAGCCGAAGGAGCCGGAGAAGGTTCATCTGATTTGGTATGCCACAGCGCAAGTAAACGGTGTCTTGCTCAATGATGTGCTTATAAAAGGACCAGATATGTTGAAGTCACTGTTCGCAGTCTTACTGCGCTTCCGTCAGATATCAGTAGCCGTGTGTGGAGATATCCGAGAAATGTTCCACCAAATTCGGATTATCCCACAGGACAAACAGTCACAGTGGTTCGTTTATCGCGATCAAGAACCTCAGATCTTCGTCATGGACGTAGGATTTGATATCCGAAACTTTTCATCCAACTCCTCCGATGTTCTGCGAAATTTGAACCAGACGTGCAGGACGAGTCGATGATTTTGGACAAGATTGTAGACGCCAAGCGTATCTTAGGGATGATATGGAGACCCGCAGTGGACGTACTCATTTTTGACATCATGCTAAGGGACGAGCTCGTTAAGCTACTAGTGGAAGGACACACGCCAACGAAACGTCCGGTGCTGAAGCTTGTTATGTCGCTGTTGGACCCATATGGATTCATCGTACATTTTATCGTACATGGTAAGATTCTCATGCAACACGTTTGGAGATCTGGTACGGATTGGGATGAAAAGATTGTGACTGGCTTACATAAACTGTGGAAGGACTGGACACTGCTCTTGAGGCGATTGGGAAAAGTCGAGGTTCCTCGTTGTTTTATCGGTTTATTTTATCAGTTTAAAACATTTCGATGAGTGCCGTGATCTGGAGTTCAACAAAAGTAATCCAAAGGGTTAGCAAAAGGGAATTGAGAAGTGTAGTCCGCTATGAACTAAACCACGATGACGTCACGCGCCGATTTTCAGTAAGAAGAAAACACCCGCTGCCGGGCAATGTTTATAAAAAAATGAACCACGACATGAACATCCGGTGAACTAAAATGCTCCGAGTTCACTGAAATATTCATCGGCCTGCAGCGGATGTCGATGTCACTTTTCCGACCGATAAGATGAATAATCGTGGAAAAAGAAAACGTTTGTGGTTAAGTTCATACAAGCAATCTCCGTCAGGGTTTGCAGAAAACGCTCTTAATAGATTACGAACAACAATAAAAGAAAGGCAAGAACTGTTTCGAATCATAAAAAAAAAATATTAGCAAACTTGTATTATACTTGTATAATACAAGAGCGAAAAAATAGAATCGGATAGACAGCCCCCACAGAGAAGTGATTATTCTCGCTCATTTTGTGTTGGTGACCGCATGGCGAACAGCTGTGTAAAACAAGTTGAAATGCATCAAGATCCCCGCGTTTGGAGCTTTTATGAGGTATAGCCTCCCGAATCAGTTCTTTATCATGACGGCTTGGGAAAAAAGACTCGCAATATGCTATATATCGTATATGTATACAGAGATGATAAGTGAGAGACTTATTCATTCTCTTTTGGATTCGATCATTGGTCCCCGTTTATTAACGATGTTGGTGTTATAAGAATGAACAGCAGAATTCGCGAAGTCGAAGCAAAATTCTCCACACAAACAATGACAGTTCTTTATGGGTTTTTACAGTAGAGCAACATAGAGGAGGAGATGGCGGCCATGTTTCACTCAGACTCTGACAGATAGCAATGGAATTTCCCGTAGGAGGGAAGAGCAGAATTTGCTTCGACTTCGCGAATTGAGGCTGCACCCGGCGTGACCTTTGGAACAAAATATCCTGTCATATTGCCGATAGACCACAAGCTAACCGCTCTTCTCGTCGATAGTTGTCATCGTCGCTTCAAACATCAGAACCGTCAGACGGTGTTTAACGAGATTCGTCAGCAGTTTCGTATTCCGAAGTTGCGCTCTCTGCTACAACGTGTCACTAAAAAGCTGTGCCGAAACCACCGATGATGGCGCCACTGTCGAAGGTTCGGTTGACGCCCCATATCCGAGCATTTAGCTGCATTGGCGTAGATTACTTCGGTCCAATCCTTGTAGAATAGGATCGGAGTCTGGCAAAGTGGTGGTGCATTTGGAGATAGTACTCAGTCTTTCAAGGCAGTCTTGTGTGATGGCGATTCGTAGATTTTGCACACGCAGAGCACCTCCATCTGATGTCTACTCCCACAATGGAACCTTTTTTATGTCTTTATTAGCGAGACTTTCAGCCCAAGGCTGGCTCGTCTTGATCCAATGGAACCTGTTTCTGAGGGGCTAGCAATCTGTTGATGGAGCCGCTAAAAACCATTCATGAAGGTTGTGCAGCAATGCGATGACGAGCTGGCACAGCTGCCCCCCATATGGGCTGTTATTGGGAGCGTATGGTGCGTTCGGTGAAGGCAACGATGGGAGATATTGGACAACATGCTCGTTTTCCTAACGAGGAAAACTGGAGACTGTGATGCTGGAAGCGGAGACGATCGTCAACTTACGACCGCTGACGTACGTTCCACTGGACTCTGTCGAACAAGAGGCGTTAACCCCAAACCACTTTTTGCTATACGGCTCGAGCGGAATAGTACAACCGAAGAGTTCATTAGTGTGTGAAGGAGTTATACTGCGTGATAGTTGTCCCAGTATCTAGCGGACGTGTTCTGGAGACGTTGGGTCCGTGAGAATCTATCAACATTATCGAGACGGATAAAGTGGTTCGAGCCCGTGAAACTCGTGAGACTGGGAGATGTGGTTGTTGTTGTTGACAAAAACAAGCGGAACGGATAGCTGCGTGGTCATGTCATAGAAATCTCAGAAAACAAGAACGGCCAAGTCTGAAGTGCAGCGGTAAAAACCGAAGGAGGGATCTTACAACGACCAGTGGTGAAGTTGGCTTTTCTAAATGTTCGCTATAACCAGAATCAAGTACCATTGGAACTACACAGGAGGGGAATGCTGAAAACCATCATTCTACTAACACTGTGCTAGAGGTAGTGCCGATTCCGGACGCTCCATTACAGCCGTCATCGCGACAGAACGTCAACGAAAGAATGCAAAGGGAGAGAAGGAGGGGATTGAAAACAGACAAATAATCTAACATCTTTGTTAACCAGCAGTGTCTGTGTCGGCGCAAATTGATATCATCCCTTAGGGCAGTTAATTCTGTTGATTTTAGTCAAATCTCATCAGTGCCAAGTTCTTCAGGTCCTGTAAGGAGTTCTCTGTGAAACCCGTAGATTCCACTGTCCGATGGAGTACTGTTCAAGCCCTTTTAAGGCTAATTACCGACAGGACTACGTTTCGATTTCCTTCGGGGTTATATTCCGACACGTTAAATGAAAGACCAATCAGAAGTTCTGTGTCGAGGTTTCGTCAATTGGGTAGTGAAACATTGAATCTTTAAGCTGCTTCTGTTGAACTGCTAAACAGAAGTGTTTTCCACCGCCCCTGAACCGTCCGATTCTCAACAAACTTAAAGATTCAATTGAGTGAATATGGTACTGCCTAGTAAGCTTGGTCGAATAAATTGATTGTTCGTGCCGCTGTTGTTAATGCTTGATGGATGTTTGAATAAACGAGAGCTGGAGTCAATGTTGGTCAAACTGTTTGACCGTGTGTACGTTACATAAAAGATAAAGATTAGTCTCAAATCAATATCTACGGTAACGGATGAAAGTGATGCTACTTTCATACAATAGTCTAGACTTGCACTACATATGAATTTGTGCGAAATAATCAATGCTAATGCTAATGCTACTCAGGAAAATCACGTAGTTCAATAGTGTTTAAATAAAACTACTTCGAAGTTTGATGGCATTCTCTGAATTTAATATTTTACTACACCCAACCAGCCAGCGGATAGCAGATTTTAATACAGTTCTGCATTAGAAACTTACAGAAACTGTTTAATAATTTGTCATATACAATTTCGGAAGATTTCAATACAATTGTTGTATATAAATCTTACAGATTTGTATTATTTTAATACAATATCTGTATAAAAAGCTTACAGAATTGTATATGCCAAGATTATAAATAAATGTCAGATTCAGGTTTTTTGTGTGTATAAATTACATATCCCTTCGGCTGATGGGCACGGTAAGAAAATTCATCAAATCTGTCTGTCTTATTTTTATACTATCTGACACCTAAAATATCACCATCCATTTTGATTTTTTTGACCATTTCATAAAAATATCTAAAAGGAAACTTACCGCTGGAAGTGCGAAGAACGAAATTGCAAACACGCTAAAGCAGGACGCCACAATTTTTCCCATCCACGTCTGCGGCACTGTGTCTCCGTAGCCTATTGTCGTCACGGTGATAACTCCCCACCACAGGGCGTCCGCATAGCTGGCAAAGTCCTGCCGTCCGTCCGGCCCCGTTACGTCCTTTTCCGCTAGATACACAAAATACGAGCTAAATATTAGCCCCAGGAATCCAATGTACAGCGTCGTTATCAGTTCCTAGTTCGGGAATAAAGATAATCGATTCAATTACCAGAACATGCACCAAATCATCAGTCACCAACCTGCCGATGAATGAAAACGACGGATCCAAGAAGGCGCCAGGTACCACCCTGCCGGTCCACATGCAACATCCGGAGGATCTGCAGAAACCGAATGCCTCGGATGGCACTAGTGGCGAACACTTGTCCATTTGAGCCAACTGACAGCACAACCATCGATGCTACTACTACTATTAAATCTGCAATGGAAAATTGAGAAAAAAAAGGAAAAAAAAATCCATTTAGAAACATTAGCATTTTATCCAGCCACAATCCACCCACTTCCGTTTGAACTATATACCAGCGGAAGCGGAAGCACAAGACTCTTCAAAGCAAGAGGCAGATCTTCATGTTTGCATAATGCACATAACCAGGTGGTGGCGGCACGCTCGCTGCACTCGGGCTCGTCCTGGGCCCTGGCTATGGCTGCCGCCAAGATGCCACAAGAAAGTCTCTCGTGGGCTGAGCATGCTGGCTTATGCCAACGGAGGAGGGTTCATTAAAATAACAAATAATGTGAACAAGACTCCAACTAATATGCATAATTGAGGGGGAATTATAGTGGCCCGCGGTGGTGGCTGGTACACCTGACCACTTCCGATTCGGAAGTGTTTCGTTTTGTTTCAGTGTTTTGGATTTTACTAATACAATAATGGAGAGGGGTGTTGATCATTATGAGTTACGTGCCACATTATTTGAATAAGAAAATATGTAAATTGTAGAATAAACTATAGCTCATAAAATTCTTTCCAGATGTCTACAATGTCTACAAATGATTCAAAGGCTCAAATACCGCACTTTAATTGAAATCTTATTTATCGTTGCCGAGTTTGAGGATTCTTCTCGATACTCCGCTCGTTGTGAACATAAAAAAGCCACAAGGACACACATGTGGCTTCATGATAATGATTTCACTTGATATGCCACGCATTATTTAGGTCCTACGTAAAACTTAATGAAAACGCCAAATCATTAAATTATTTCAGAATCTCATAAATCCTCTTGAACTATATGGAATAAAATATTTAATAAGTCATTAGACTTAAAAATCTTTTGAAACGCATTTGTTGTACCATGGTAAATATAAAAATGAAATACTTGACATACCGTGCGGGACCGAAATCCGTCCACCTCATGAGATATCAATAAATTAAAGGAGGTTAAAGGTAATTAATGTAGGAATAATAAATCTTATCCTGTTCAGATACTTGACAGTAAGCTTCTAGTTACATAGAATTGGAAAGAAGGCTTTGAAATTAAAACAAAAAATCAAAAACAAATCTACACCCACCAAACGCGGAGTTTATGCCGCCATTTTGTTTTCGGGTAGAACATAATTGCACCAAAAGTAACTTTGTTTTCATTGCTAATTGCAAATCATTACATAAGATAAGCGGAATACAAATCGAAGGGATCGCTTCTCAAGGTGCTTATCGAACTATTTACAGTGCTAGTTTAGTCAATCAGACTGTTTCAATTTAAATATTTAGTTAAGAAATAGCTGTACGGATTTTGATCCTTTGATTCGAAATCCGTCCACGGTGTACGGATTTCGAGTCAGGAGTAGTTAATTCAATTCATTATTCTATCATGTTTTTCGTAGTTTTTAATGAGTAAATGTGAAACACTTCAAAAGTAGAGGACTTCATGCGCTTGTGTTAATGACAAACGTTTTATTTACATTCGATTCCTATTTTCTAATGACTTTTTCATATACTAAGGTGCTTAAGTGTACGGATTTCGATGCCCCACGGTAACGATCCTCTCGAATCCATTTTGACCTTCAGGTCACTTCGAATCACCTTCTCTTTTTTCGTACAAAATGGTATGAAAGTAATACAATGCCGATTTAAATATTGTTCTTACTGTCTGCTCGACAAATCTCGCTGGAATACAATTAATGCGCCCATAAACTTGATACGGCGTCGAAACGCTAATTTACTGTAAGTCTACATCGTGTGAAAGTATGCAAATTCCGCTCCAGCATATCAAAAGCGTGTTTTTTTACGTTCGTTAATAAAGATTTCCATACCATAATTAATAATATGAATGGCGGGGTTGAGTGGCACTCGTTGCGGTATGTGGAACCGCCTCCTCCACCCCCGCCACGGGTATTCAAGCAGAACAAAAGCCCCGTTGGTGGTCAATCACAACACGACGCCATACCGGGAAGTGCTGCTAATTAGCTGCTCTGCGGCACAAGCAGCCCATCATCGCCGAATATGGTTGCCCGTTTGCTCGCCCATTCGGCCGGGATCGGTAATTGACCGCACTCTCTTTGGACGGACGGAACCCATTAGCAGCGCCACTTGGTCAGCGAACCGAGTGAATCTGCTCAAATCGTCGGCGGAAATTATTAGCCATCATCGTCATCATTGGCTCTCTTCGTCCTTAGAAAGGGCAGGGATGGAATTTTTGTTTGGTGTATTTTTGCGAGTGAGATGCTGACGTGATAATTTGGGAAAGGCCCGATTAAGTATAAATAATAGGGTGTGATGATTATGCAGTAGAGACCTTTAATTGCGGCAATTCGATTATAAGAAAGACGCTTAGGGAATATTAGCGATGTATCAAAGTCTAGATTCTCTTCGCTGCTGAAAATGAAAGAGAAATTTCTACACGTTTCTGAAACTTTTGAGATTTTTGACGGATCTAATTTAGGACTGTCTTCAGGTTTTATTAAAAGACATTTTGAAAGAAATGCACAATATATATGAAATAATTTACATCTACACATCTACATAAGTACACAAGGGAATTTGTACAGCAATTTGCGGGAAAGGCATGACAAATGCTGGGTAACGCGTACCTGCAGGAATAAAATAGACCCCATTTCGCAGTTCTTTGCCTCTTACCCAGTAACTCCTATCCCTACCTTCCCGTGGTGCTGGCCGGGGTACGAGCAACCTTAGGGAAGGTCGGGTAACCAACCGAATTTTCGTCGAACGCTGGCAGGGAAGCGTTCTCCATGTTAGGAGTGGCTCAGCATCTGTGCTCCATGCTTAGGGCGGTTGAGCATCGTCCGAGTGCCAGCGAGGGACTCTGAGCAAAATTGTGCACCATGGCCCACCGTGAATTAAGCATGCGGCCCTCTCAGCCTTTTTGGCGGCCCGCGAATGATCTGGAAAAATATACTACATGTGGCCCATTGATGAGCTTTACAGTTAGAAAAAGCTTTTCATTGTGCTTACTTTTTCGTTTTACTCTGGGAACCTTTCAAGTTGGAACGATATTTAATGATGCTGTAGCACCACATATTTCTTTGCTTATTTTTTTGTATAATAATTAAGCTGACATACAAAGTCTTAACCAATAATGAATCAGCAGAATATTAAACTTCAAGTAAAAACAATGTTGATTTGCAGTGCTCCATAATAAGTGTGCTTTTAATCCTTAAAATAAGATAGGTTTGGCAAAATTTAAATAAAAAATGGCAGAATTATTAACTTCAGAAAATAAATGTAAACCTTCAACTATCGAATCAAAGTATTAAACGCTACAAAATATTAAACGCAATCAAGATTTCATTCAATGCACCAATTGATTGGAGAAGCTGGGTGGAGTGGTTGGGTTCGATTCCCGGTGCCGGTCCAGGCAATTGTCGGATTGGAAATTGTCTCGACTTCCCTGGGCATAAAAGTATCATCGTGTTAGCCTCATGATATACGAATGCAAAAATGGTAACTTGGCTTAGAAACCTCGCGGGTAATAACTGTGGAAGTACTGATTGAACACTAAGCAGCGAGGCGGCAATGCCCCAGTGGGAGGTTTAATGCCAATAAGAAGAAGAAAAAGAAGTAAACAATAATCCTAGAGCATAAAAACATAAGGCCAACATCTTTGAATCAGTCAATATATTTTACTTACTTATGGATCCTGTACACCTCCGGTGGTGCATTACAGACATCAAAGATCTCCATGTTGAGCGTTGTCCAGCTATCGCTTTAACCTGTTGCCAGGATAGATTTCGGTCGACTTCTTTTATTTCTAGCCTCTGAGTCTTCCTCTGCTGCGATGTCCCGGGTTCCAGTCTAATGCTTGTTTACAGATTTCGTTTCCGCCCCTACGTAGTGTGTGGCTGACCCAGCAACACTTCCGATCCCGAATTTCTGTTGCTATCGGCTTTTGGTGACAACGACGATGGAGATCCAGTTGTGAGGCCAATAGGCCCGAATTATATACCGCAGGCATCTGTTGATGAACACCTGCAGCCGTTAAGTGTTCTCCACTGATACACACCATGTTCCGCTAGCATATAACAGCACAGATTTCACGTTAGAGTTGAAAATTTGTATTTTGGTGCGTTCACTTATCTGCCTGTTTTTCCAGATATTTTTTAAACTCGAAAAGGCAGCCTTTGCTTTCTTGATCCATGCGCCTATGTCGATCTTGGTACCGCCGTCTGACGCCAATTGGCTACCAAGATATTGGAAGCTCTCAACATTTTCATCTGGTTGCCCGGCTACTGTGAAACTGGAAGGGGTCACCGTGTTTACATCCAACGATTTGGTTTTGTTGACGTTGATGACTAAGCCTGCCGAAGATATCAGAGCGCCGTTGAGCTAGGAGTGCAACGTCATCAGCCAATTCGAAATCGTTTAGGTGCTCCATGGTTATAGGCTGCCATAACAGCCCGCGGTTTGGTTCACGGTCAATCGCACCTACCAGAATCTCGTCGATCACGATGAGGAACAGTAACGGTGATAGAATTCATCCGTGCCTCACACCAGCTACTACCCGGATAAGGTCGGACAAGACCCCATTGTGCAGCACTCTACACGAAAAGGCCTCGTACTGTGCCTCGAAGAGGCCGATGATTTTCTCAGTAACCCCCTTGCGTCTCAGGACGCCCCACATATTCTCGTGATTGAGACGGTCGAAAGCTTTTTCGTAGTCAATGAATACCAAGTAAAGGGACTCTTGGAATTCGTTGACCTGCTCCAGAAGGATACGGAGCGTAACAATATGGTCCACACAGGATCTTCTGGCACGGAATCCGGCCTGCTGCCGCTGGAGAGTCGCATCGATCTTCTCCTGAATCCGGGCTAGGATTACTTTGAATAGAACTTTGAGAACGGTACACAGCAACATAATGCCTCGCCAGTTATCGCATACAGTCAGGTCCCCTTTTTTGAGTACCTTCACTAAGATACCTTGCATCCAATCAACCGGGAAAGTTGCGGTGTCCCAGATATTACGAAATAAACGATGCAGTAGTTGAGTGCATGTCATGGGGTCAGCTTTGAGCATCTCGGCTGATATGCGATCGACCCCTGGGGCTTTATTCGATTTCATGCTTTGGATGGCTGTTTGAATGTCTAGCAGTGATAGAGCTTCGGTATTGACGCGTGTTATACGTCGGATCCTAGGCAGATCATGCCGAGGTGGTGATGGCCTGGCTGGCACTTGAAAAAGTTGTTCGAAGTGCTCGAGCCAGCGTCTTTCACAGGCATCGTTGCATTCATCTTCGCCCCGCTTAAGCGTCGTGAGATATCGTAGAGGAGGCGAATGTCCCCGGTTGCTGCGGTTCTCTTTCCTTCGTCGGCCAGAGAGTCTGCCCACGCTCGCTTGTCCCGTCGACATGAGCGTTTTACTTCTTTCTCAAGAGCCGAGTATCGTTGACGGGCTAAGACGCTCCTCTGGCTTTTGATCACTTTATCGTGGCTTTGGCTTCTTATCGCTCCTCTATCTTCCTCCAGGTCTCATCGGTGATCCATTGCTTTCTATGGGTGCGCAGTTCGCCCAGATTGTTCTCGCTGGTGGCGATGAAGGCATTCTTGATGGCGGTCCATTGGTCTTCCACGCTGCCACCTTCCGGAATATCTGCAGCACGCGTCTTCAATTCTTCAACGAAGGACCGTTTCACCGTGGCATCTTCCAGTCGGCGTGTGTTGAATCGTCGTCCAACTCTCTCCTCCTGCCGACGAATCCGCGCAATGCGCAGGCGTATTTCGCCGATGAGGTGATGATGATCAGACGCGATATCGGCACTACGTTTATTCCGTACATCAAGAAGGCTCCATTTCGGCCACACTCCCAGCGCCTTGCAGCGCAGGAGGAGGCCACGGACTTGTGGCTTGGGACGGGAAGAGTACTTCGATAAGCCTCGCCAACCGGTTCGGGGGGTAAAGAGCCCCCTTTGGTCTTGGCCATCACTATCCTAAATATAGGCGTCACCCCACGGATTCGCGTTGGCACCCTCGCACAGGTTGTCGAAGCACGCTCTCTTTCTGCTCTTAATGGCCTTGTTAAGGGCCAATCTCGCAGCTCGAAACACTTCCCGGAAGACCGCTCTTTTCTCCTCGGTGCGGGCTCGTTGCGTCCTACGTCTAGCCTATAGGCAGGCTGATCGTAGGGCTGCAATTTCGGCACTCCACCAGTATGCCGGGCGTCTGCCATTTCTTGGCAGGGCATAGTAGCATTGCACGCGCGTGATAGGACAGCTACCAGCGCATCCCCGCTTAGACGGTCGGCGCTGGCCTTCAGTCCCAGGGCCGCGGTGAAAACTTCGCTGTCGAAGTGATTGGACTTCCACCCACGGACCTGACAGGGATCACCCGCCCTCGGACGCTGCACACCATAGTTGATCTTGAAGCGAATTGCTAGGTGATCACTATGGGTGTAGCCCTCGTCTACCCTCCAGTCCAGGTCAGAGACCAGATCGGGGCTGACAAACGTTACATCTATCCACGACTCGGCCTCTCGGTGCTACTGGCTCCGTCATTGCCAAGCACTGCGTCGAGTTTTGCAAGTGCCTCGAGTAACGCTTGTTCCCTCTGATTGGTGCAGCGGCTGCCCCATTCCACTGCCCAAGCATTAAAATCTCCCGCTATAACGAACGGGCTCCGACCTACTAGGTCGGACGATAGCCTGTCGATCATCTGGTTGAACTGTTCCATTGGCCACCTTGGTGGGGCGTAGCAGCTACAATAGAACACCCCATTGATCTTGGCTATCGCGACACCCTCCGTGGAGGAGTGTACAACCTCTTGAACCGGGAACCTTCCCGTTGTGCAGATTGCCACCGACCTAGACCCGTCCGCCACCCAGTTGCCGTTGTCGGCAGGGACGTTGTACGGGTCGGACAGGAGGTCGACATCGGTCCTCGAATCCTCGGTCCACAGCAGTTGCTGGGCAGGTGCACAGTGGTTCAGATTCAGCTGTGTTACTTGCACGGCTTTTTCCGGGCCTGCTTCTTACTGGCGCAGATAAGGCACCTAGGTACCTTGTCGCATTCCTGCGTCTTGTGTCCCTCCTCGCCGCAGCGACGGCACATCTTGCTTCGGTCTGGGCCCTTGCAGTCATAAGACTTGTGCCCGGACTCAAGGCACCGGTAGCACCTGTCCACTGAAGGTGGCTGGAGCACGCTTACTGGGCATTAGGGCAGTTCAAATTTCAAAAATGTTCGAAAATTTCAACTCCCATGTGTCTATTAGCATCATTTTGATAATATAGGAGTCCTGGCAAAATTTCAGGCAATTCGGTGGCCATTTAGGGGCGCGAAGTCAATTTATATGGAAATGTATGTATGGGAAAAACTAAAAATTAATTAAAATCCCCCTACAACTCTTAAATCGTGATGAATTCAATTAAACATCCCCAGCCTCTACTTTTGGAATCTATTTGAGCTCAACCAGTGGGTAACTCATTAATTTTGATTTATATTTCCACTGCTACGTTGAGGCTAATTACACCATTTTAGCCGTTTATCACATATTCACACTGTCAATAGAACCGTTTAATCCACTCATAACTAATGTTTTTATCAAGAGGTCTCATTTATATAGATTCCAAAAGGGTGGTTAGGGATGTTTGTTTAAATTCATCGCGATTTGACAGTTGTAGGAGACTTGAATAAATTTTAAGTTTTTCCCATACAAATTTCCATATAAACATAAATTGACTTCATGCGCCACCCTAAATGGCCACACCGAATTGCCTGAAATTTTGCCAGGACTATATTATCAAAATGATGCTAATAGACATATGGGAGTTGGAATTTTCGAACATTTTTGAAATTTGAACTGCCCTACTGGGCATACTAACCAGCCGATCTTTAACTTCCCTTTCTCAGTGACCTTTTTGGCGTCAGCCACGTGTAGTCTGAGATAGGCTACCTGCGTACCAAAGAATCCCCCTCTTAGACGTACAGAGGACCGCTCAACCTCTGTGCCGCACTGCTCTTTGACGGCAGAGACGACGTCTTCCGTGGTCGTGACCTCGTCCAGTTGCTTATACTGGAAGGTCACTTCTGCACCCAACGACCTGACCTGTGCGCCGTCACCCAAGATCTCCTGGGCAAGCTTTTTCTAAGCTACCCCGCTGGATTGCGCGCCACGCTTCAGTACCAAGATCATTTCACCATTCTTGGTACGTCTGACGCTGCGCACATCCTGGCCCAGGGCCGATAGGCGCTCGCAGCGAAATCGCAGGAAATCGGCGTATTTGTCCTTGTCGGTTTTCACCAACAAGGCTTCGCCTCTGTCTCTCACCTTCTTCGTAGGTTGAGGGGTGTTTGACTTCCGCACCCTACTGACCAGTTGCCAAGGATTTGCGTCCCCTTCGGCGGATACCGATGGCTGGCTGGGGCCTGCTTGTAGCACAGCAACTTGTGCCTGTCTAGTGCCTTTCGCCTTCTTGGGCACACGACCTTCAGGCTCTGGTGCACCATCCAGGCGACGCTTTGCCTTAATGGTAGCGCGTTTGGGTCGCTTCGAGCTTGGCGTTTTCTTACCCTCACTGGCCATAAGGGCGGTTGCCTCTTTCGCCGCAGTAACACCGCTAGGGCAGGAGAGGGCCTTGGTCTGCGGACCTTTGGCTACCTTCTCTGCTGCCGCTACACGCCTGATATAAGCGTCCTGTTCTTGTCTCTTCTTGTCCCTCTCACTCTAGCTGATGTCAGAAGGACAGGCTACACTATCAACTAAGTACGCAACCCTTAGCTGGCGGTCAATTGTCATCGGAAGACCCGTAGAAGCGTGAGTATTGGAACTTGTGAGGACCAGAGCTATGTTGGGCGCTTCTTCCCGGATAAAAGCTCACCATTTCGTAGCCCAAGAATGCTTTAAATGAATCACCTCATATCAACTCCTACATAGTTTCTTTTTATCATTATATTGAACTAAAAAACCACTTTTATTTCGCTTGGTAATAGTCCCCGGGAACTCCATTCCATGTTGTGCGTCAAATTTTTGGTTTCGATGGCACGATTGCAGACGAAGATTTTCAGTCTACCTTGGTCGGTCCTGATCCAAGATAGAATGGTGGTGGATTCGGATCAGAGGGTGATTCTAGAAAAGGATATGCTCAAATTACGCCAAAGATGGAGCTAAGCATCCGTCTCTCGAATAATCCAAGTGCTTGCAAGTCCTCCTCGAGCATTGTCCATGTTTCATGTCCGTGAAGGACTACCGGTCTTATCCGCCCCTTGTACATGACACATTTTGCGGTGAATTTGTTTCGACCACAGTTTCTTCTGGAGCCCTTCTACACATGATGAGGCTTCGTATTTCACGACTAACATTGTTGTCAGCCATTGGCAGATAGACGAATTCCTCGACCACCTCGAAGGTATCCCCGTCTATCGTAACACTGCTTCCCAGGCGGGCCCTGTCGCGCTCGGTTCCGCCCACCAACTGTATTTTGTCTTCGACGCATTCATCAACAGTCCAACTTTTGTTGTGATTCAGGCGGGTGTGCAGTTCTGCCACCTTTGCAAATGTGCGGACGACAATGTCCATGTCATCCGCGAATCAAATAAATTGACTGGATCTGTTGAAAATCCTACCCCGGCTGTTACACCCGGCTCTTTGCATGACACCTTCTAGCACAATGTTGAACAACAGGAACGAAGGCCATCACCTTGTCTAAGTCCCCGGCGCGATTCGAACAAACTGGAGCGTTCGCCCAAAATCTTCATACAGTTTTGCACATCGTCCACGGTTGATTTGATCAGTCTGGTAAGCTTCCCAGGGAAGCTGTTCTAGTCCATTAATTTCCATAGTTCTACGTGGTCGATACTGTCGCCTTGAAATCGATGAACAGATGGTGCGCTGGGACAAAAGATATTTTAGTTACTAGATAAAGATTGTCGCTTCGGTTCCCTTTGTTCTGCTGTCCGAAACATGTGTGGTACATACCTGTCAAATCGTATGGATTTTCCTTCTTTGACATTTAGCTCCCCTATCCTCGCCAGCAAAAGATGTTCCGGACAGCGACGACAGCGACAATCTTTATCTAGTAACTAAAATATCTTTTGCTGGGACCTGGTATTCACGGCATTTTTGAAGGATTTAATGAAGAATGAAGAATTAAAATGAAAAAAAAAATCAAAAAAACTCCTCGGATTTGTAAAAAAAATGTTTTGAAAATCCTCAAAATTCCCCGATTTTTCTTTGTTGCTCCCTCAAAATATTATTTTTTGTACAAAAAATCTGAGGGGGGAGACATATTTGTTTTGGCCTAACTGTTATGCAACAAATAGAGTTTTAAGTAGTAATAGAAGAAGCAGATTACGGAAGCGGTTTCAAAAGAATTTATTGTAAAGCGTATGCCCTCCAAAATGATCAGTTTTATATCAGTTTGAAATTCTTCTCGTGATAAGCACTTATCGGATATAATTCTGTTAAAACCCTTATTTCACCTTCAAATTAATTGATTATGCTAAAGTATACTTTATTTCGTCATATAGAGGAGCAAAATCTATCCGCAATACAATCAGCACGAGCTATCAAAGGTACGATAGCGAATCCGATCCACTTTAGAGGTGGCTAACCATCTGAAATTTTAAATATCTCTCGCTTAGGATCATTCTGTCAAAGGTACAATAAAGTAGTGGAATTAAATGTAATACAATCGACTCTCTACATCTCGATGTTCTATATATCTCGATATCTCTCCCTATGTCGATGGTATCCTCAGTCCCTTCAATCTACACATATTTGGGCTTTCTACATCTCGATAACCTCCCTTTCTCGATGTGTTCTGATCATATTTTGTTCAGGATTCACTCTTCTTATGTCGTTATGTTCAAATTTTTAGGCTACTAGACCATCTTTGGACAATAGCAAACAATTTTCCTTCTATTCCTCGATCTCTAACTATCTCGATGGTCCCTTCAACATCGAGATGTGGAGAGGCGACTGTAGTACTAACTCGTCTTATGACAAGATTGTATAGATAACCAAATTTAAAAAACAACCTCAAATTTTGAGTAATTTGAAGTATGATATTAGTTCAATTAAGTTTAGAAATTCTGCTAAATCTCGTTAAAAGCTAGTTTTTGGTGGCGAAATTTATGATTCCGCCACGCTCAAATTCCGCGAAGTTCCGCGGAATTTTATTTCGAACCACCTGAAACAATTTTTTTTCGAAATACCGCATATGCTTAATCACTTACTTTTTTGTATCACATATTAGAATGCACGAGAAAGGCACCAGTACCGTAAGGGGAATTAATAAAGGGTATTTTTTATTTATTCCAAATTTCTTTGAAAAATGTATTTTTATGTAGAGTTCATTTTTTGTGGTATCTGTTACGAACCATCTGTATTCCATCTATCTGTATTTATGCATAGTTCTACAAGAACTGGGAAATTCCCGCATAATTAATTTTCCTTTTGCAGCCGAGTGCCCACCCAATTCAATATTTGAATTTGTAATTGTAAACTTTGAAATTCACAAAAATCCTTTCCAGGTTACATCGCGGTCGCGAAATCCATCGCTGCCTTGCAGCCAATCCACCCCACCGAAGCACTCGCTAGCGTAAACCTCTATTGACCAGCTGGTTGCGCTTCTCACGTCGAGCTAAGGGGTCACATGAATAATTCATGAATTCCGCCGCTTTTGGCTACTTTTGATCCTCGCTGCTCTGTCTGTCCCGGGGCCACACACCTGAGCACTATGCGAGGATGCCACCGCGTCGTCGTCCTTTCACTACGTATTGCATAAGGTTTGACCACTTTGCTCGAAATGCAAACCCACCGCAAGGAAACTCAAACAGGAGGTTGGTCATGGTCGTCCAATCTCAAGCTGAAATCCAACCAGCACGGAACACGAACGTGTTCGCATTGGGTTTGATGTTGTTATTTTTATTTTCGCCAGGTGAAAAGCAACTCCTGATGCGGAATACTAAAAATTCCGCTTCAAAACGGCCACAAACAGTCGCTTCCGGTGGTGCGGCTGACGCTAACGCCTTTCTCCTTCGCGATGTTCACGATCCTCATTAGCATTTCAATTAGGGGTTGGGGCAGCGTGTGAAGTTGTTTTCGCCTAATGGTACGGCCTTGGGGAGTACAGTAGCCCTCAGTGTCTGCAGACAGCTGTACGGTCGCTGGTCACTAAAGGACATGCCAGCGAATCTCTGTTATGTGTCCACCATTAGCGAACTGAAAGCGTGGGGATGATTTTCACGACTGAATTGCCCATTTGCCGAGATGGAGCGATGTTCGAGGTTTTTCCCTGCAGAGTCGTGTTCCATTTTTGTAGCTGATTTTGAATTCAAGTTCTGAAATATGCATCCGGAGCTTCGAAAACATTGTTTAAACTCGCAAGGACGAATGTTTACCCAGAACTACCCCAATATTTAGTTCTCCTTCTAATAGATAAATGAAAATAGTATCGATTTTTCATCAATCATACGACACCATAACAGAGCCATCGGTTCATCGGTTCTGTAGAATTTTCCAACAAGGATATGACACTGCAAGCTTCTAAATGCACGAAAATGCACCGTGCTGTGCATGGTCACGGGGGAAGTCCAATTTGCCAGCGGGCAGCATGGAAATCGTAGTGGAGCCGAGTCAAAGCCAACCAAAAAGGATCATGCAGCTTCACTATTTCATTGCTATTCCGTAATTTTCTATAGCATGATGGATGAGATGCAAAACGAACTGGATAGCTGCTTTATTCATATCCTCGCTCGCTATAGTATTCCACTTCGTAGGTACATCTGTTTTACTGATGCTATGTTCCACCAGCATGAATTTTCTTGATAATGTGTGTGATGCAGCTTGACGCTAAAACTCCGTGTTCTACTATATTTTATTGCACCCTTGAACAACTCAAAACTGCTTATCGGTGGCGCCGCTCTCAGATCATCATATTTTGGAAAAGCCAGCCCCCATTTTAACTCGTGAGGCCAAGTTGGTACCTTCACTGAACGAGTAATGTTCTTGCGGTAAGAGCAGGTTTGTAGCGTGACTAATAGATGGGATGCAATTTGGGACACCGCCCAGAAGTGGTTGCGCTGCCAGGAAAAAAACATCATAAGGAACTAGAACTTTTGCATAATAAAATAAACCGCTGCTGAGGTAGAGTATTATGGACTGCTGTTTCTCAAGAAAAATCTATCATGTGGCATGAAAAATATTCGTGTAGAGCAACTCGGCAGATGCTGAGTTTGTCAAAACTTTTTTTAATGCTGCAGTAGCACGTGATTGAGAGAACTTGTTATGTGTTTTCGTACTAGTTAAGAACTAAATGCAAGAACGATAGGTTAGTTAGCTGCCGAATGTTTTATTTTGGAATCACATATTAATTGATTGATGAAATTAATATCTTTTCATATAACGTGAATGGATTTTGGTTGTTATTTATATTTATTGATAATTGTCGACTGGAATTAAAGTTGCTTATGGATGTGGCTTTCTCAGTCTGAGGATAATCAAAACGGCTAGATTTTGAAATTACCCGACGTTTCGGCCAAATGTATGTGGCCTTTTCAAGGGAAATTACTGGAAACATATTGCACAATTATGTAACATAACATCAAACAGATATTGAACATAGGCCTACTTTGTCAACCGTTTTTCGTTCGCTAATTAATGCCTGTTGTATGTTTTGGGCTTCTTGTACGCTACCTAATGAATATAAATAATTATGGGGCGAACTACGGAACATTATCACATTGGATTCACAATTATACACATTAAAAAACAATAATTATGATGATATACGAAAAAACACTACAACACTGTACGATACAAAACGGCAATTTCAAAGATGGTGGTGGATTTTAATCTGTTTGTCGACTATTCATTTATGTCGCCTGCTGTTGTCAAGTTCTGTGTATCGAAGGTGAGCCAGCCAAGGACTGAAAGCCTCCCTAATAAAGATACGAAAAAAAATGTTCTGTGAATTATTTCTCACTTTTTGAGTGCGAGAGAGTTTTTTAGCAGTATGTAAAATACCAGCATACGTACTGTTTAACCCATCTACATCTGTACGATAGTTGACCGTTCTCGGTGTATTGTGTATATGACACATTTCTATCGATGTTAGAAATGTAATGTAATGTGCAATATCTGTTCAATGTTATGTTACATAATTGTGCAATATGTTTCCAGTAATTTCCCTTGAAAAAGGCCAAATACATTCGGCCGAAACGTCGGGTAATTTCAAAATCTAGCCGTTTTGATTATCCTCAGGCTGTTATTTATTAAATCATTTAATTTCATTTCAAGGGTGAGTATTTACATTCTCCTATTTCGTCAACATTAAAGAGAAGTGATAAATAAAAAGTGAGAAATGGGAAATAACGGAGGGATCGAAGTGTGCCGCGCTCGCGAGTGGACGTGCTATTTTTTCCTGCATCGAATTTATGTCATTTTCTCTACGATTCGGCTGATGGATTTACAAATTATTATTAAATATTATAAATTAGTGTACAACAATGAAGGTTCAAAATGAATAGTGTAGTAACAGAAGAAACATTCCGAAGGAGAGGTTGTGAGTAGGCTGAGTGCCCGTCCAATTGGATTCACTGTTTTTGGATGCGTCTGCATACATTTTTGCATATAAACTTCCAACGAGCTTAGCAACGCCCAGAGCATCAAGGCATTAAATAGAACCGAATAAGAGGACGGCACATCTATAAAAAAAAAAAAGAATAAAGTAAAAAGGAAAGTAAAAGCAAGAAGGAAGAAGGAAGATGGAATAAGGAAGAAGGATGAAGGAAAAAGGAAGAAGGAAGAAAGAAGAAAGAAGAAGAAGAAGAAGAAGAAGGAAGAAGGAAGAAAAAGAAGTAAGAAGGAAGCAGAATGAAGAAATTAAGATGAAAGTAAAATGAAGTTAGATGACAGCAAAGGAAGTAAGAAATAGTAAAGCAGAAGGAAGAAGGAGAAACGAAAAATGACAAAAGTAAAACGAAGACGGAAGAAGGAGATAGGAAAAATAAAAATAAAAAATAAAAAAAGGAAGAAGAAAGAAGGAAGAAGGAAGCAGAATGAAGAAATTAGGATGGAAGTAAAAGGAAGTTAGATGGCAGCGAAAGGAAGTAAGAAATAATAAAGAAGAAGGAAGAAGAAAAAAAAAACGAAAAATGACAAAAGAAAAACGAAGAAAGAAGAAGGAAATAGGAAAAATGAAAAATTCAAAAAGGATGAAGAAAAAAGTAAAAACCCAGAATAATAAACCTAGCGGTAGAGTAGAGTGGGGCAGCAGTACGCACTTAGTTTTCAATCGATCAGGTAGCCCTTATGAAGCAAGCTTCTACATACCATATCAATGTCGACGATTCGTATACTCTTCGTATATGTTACCCAGTGGCAAAAATATTGAAATTATTGTAATTCGTTTTAGTAGAACCCTTATAAGAAGAGATGTGCAAAACGCACTCTTACCCCACCGGAAGGGTAAGAGTGCGCATCGGATGGGGTAAGAGTACACAATTTTTCAATCATGTGTTTAAAAATAAGAAATAAAAAAAAATAAAAATAAGATTATATACAAAAAAAAACTACTGACGTAAGAATATACGACGTTTCGCGTGGCTTGAACAATGGAATTTTCTGTAAAGAAAAATTACTACCTAATTACATAACTGAAAATTTAACCATTTTATCACCCCTCCCCGCTATCTTAAACTTTTTGTATGAACCCTCTAAAAATTCTATGAATTGTCATACATCTCGCAACCCCTCCTAGCTCAGCGTTGCGTAATTTATGGCACGGTGTGTTTGTCCGAAGAGGCTTATTTTCAAAAAATCAGTATCTCTGAAACACTCACTACACGAAAGTATAGGTTTTCCTCTTTCACGTAGGTGCATTTTTAAAATGTTCTATCGGGGGTCATGTTTCCGTACATTTTTGGGGGGGTTAAATCGACTATCATTTGAGATTTGTATGGAGTTTGCACCAAAAATAGTGAAAAAATAAAAATTGTTCTAGATCCCCCGATAGAACATTTTAGTTTACCCACTATATGAAAGAGGAGAGCATATACTTTCACGTGGTGGGTGTTTCGAAAAATAACATTTCCCCATAGACACACCGTGATGGATGATTTTTTGATTAAATGATTATCATTTAGATGAAATTGTGTTTTCGGACTATGCTGAGGTGTAAAACAATACCAAATACAATTTAATTATTTCGCTTTGTTTGCTAAGTCCTTTCTAACACTTAATTACTTATCTTTAATAGGAGAACTTTCGATAATTTTCAATTTCTGTCCCTTTTTTCCTTGTTGTGGATCTTTATGCTTTGGAAGTAGTCTTATTTCGGCAAATCAAAACACCTTCCTTTTGCCAGTGGAGATATATCAGCTTCCACACTGATATTCAGAGGCGCCGTCACGTTCTGAGACGTGGGTAGGACAAACTGGATTATCAAATCTATTGAATACTTTTAGAGACTTTCCGGAGATCCCCCAGTCATTTCTAGAGATTTTTTCGGACATCCTCAGATAAGTTATAAATTCCCTGTTAAGACAGTCTTTAAATTTTATAAAATATTTGGTGGTCTTAAGCAATTATTACTAACTTCTAAGAACTCGAACCCTTAGAAATATTCGGAAACAACTACGATCTGTCAGTGAAGCTTATGATCGTCCAAAAATCTCTAACGGAGTTCAGTACTATTTACAGTTTTTCAGTTTTCTTTCTAACTTCTATGGATATTATGCAAACGTGAGTATATTTGTGATTCCTGCAGATTCCAATAAACTCTTAGAAGCTTTCAACATTTTTCTCTCTCATAGGCTTACTACCAGGCATCCGTATGGGCTACAATCATTATAAAATGCTTCATATTCGCATATTTCTGCGATTGTTCTCTCATATATTTGCTTCTTTTCTCAACTTTTGGATGTGATGAACTAATGATTAGATGAACTAATGGCAGTCTATTGACTACCGCTTCTGCCTTAGGGACAGAAGGTTTGACGAAGACTAAACAACTATATCACATAATGTGAAATAGGCTACATATTTTTTAAGTAAATCCTCGATCCATACTTTTGGTCATCTTCCTTATCAAGATAACTATATTTCCTTTCCGTGCTTATGTTCGGATTCTAAGGTTTTCTCTAGTAGCAACAATAAAGAGGGGGGTCCCGTAGCGTAGTTGGCTACACGTTCGCCTTATAAGCGAATGGGCATGGGTTCGATTCCCAGCCCCTCCACCAAACTCTCGTCAGTCGCCGGATCTGCAGCCTATACGGTGGCGTTTGGGGTACGGCCTTACCATCACGGCTGCCTGATGACGACTTACAACTTGTTCTTCTCGGAGGCATTCCTCCAACGTTACCCGGATTAAAATGGCAACCGAACAATGCAACGATCATTGGATACTCGACATGGACAAACGGACACAATGGACTCACGACAAGATGAACTGGCAACGACAACAATAACGAATAATGGATATCTAAAAATAGATTCTGTGTGGATTCTGTACAGCAGAATACCATAGTAGATCACGGCACAGTAGCGGTTTAGAACACAGTGTGCCTACCGAATAAATACATGAATAAAAAAAAAGTAGCAACAATAACCACACAAAAATTTCTCTCCTTTCCCAACTGAATGGACCCGTACCTATGTAGTGAATATCAACCTTTATTCACTTGCATCGTAGGACACTTTACACAAGTAATGACCAGTCACGGAGAAGCAACCATTGAAAAGTACAGTCAGTCTTAGCTAAGTTCATCTTCTTCTTATTGGCATTACATCCCCACACTGGGACAGAGCCCCCTCGCAGCTTAGTGTTCATTTACCCTTTCCCGCCCACGAATTTTTTCAAAAATTTCAATAGGAAGGAATCATCTTTGAGAAAAATGCTAGAACAAAAGTTATTTAGCATAGCAAAAAATAGTGGAAAACGAAAAAAAAGTTTTTGATTGTAAATCAATAGTCAATTGATTGTTTTCAATAGTTTCACTATTTGTTCTCAAAATTGATTATATTTTCAGTCTAATGGAACCATAAAGTTGTGTCAAATATTCCTTTTTGTTGTTGAAACAATTCGATGAAGGTTAGAAGGTGCAAAATGTGATGGTGCTCCACAGACACCATGGGCGGGAGAGGGTTAAGCACTTCCACAGTTATTAACTGCGAGGTTTCTAAGCCAGGTTACCATTTTTGCATTCGTATATCATGAGGCTGACACGGTGATACTTTTATGCCCAGGGAAGTCGAGACAATTTCCAAGCCGAAAATTGCCTAGACTGGCACCGGGAATCGAACCCAGCTACCCTCAGCATGGTCTTGCTTTGTAGCCGCGTGTCTTACCGCACGGCTAAGGAGCTAAGTTAAGCTAAGCTATATTCTTGTTTAGATATTCATCTTTTGATTACTTCACCTGTCAGTCTGTCAATTTTCTTATAAAATTCATCATTAAGAACTTTTTAAAATGGAAAGAATTCTTCATAGACTCTGAGAAGTATTTCGGAATAGATTTATTCTTTACAATCCCGGAAACATCCACGACTGCGCCACTGCTGATATTCCTCCCTCCCCCTCCATACGGGAGTTTGGCAAAAGAAAGGTCGTGCGATTGATACCATTTCACCCGATTATGTTTTTACACGGCCGTGTAAAAATAACTAAGCGCGTTATACTCCCATCTCTCTTAGTGCATTAAATCGCTGCTATTGTAGCTTGTGTCTGGGTTACCTATAGAAAATTTTCTTCATTAACTCTTCATTCTTCATTAACTCTTCAGCACTATCAACTGATTCCTACTTATTCCTACTTCTTCAAATCTTCCTAGCAGCTTAAGCTATTTTCTGCCTTGCCTTTCTTGGCTCAATTTCAATTTCCACTTTACGATTACAAACTCGAATTTATTTACCGCCAGTATTTTTCACTGGTAAACCTTTTTTCCTTCTATTTGCCTTTTCATGTTCTGCTTCTAAATCGTAAACAATCAACAACTTAGCATGATTGGTTCCACATACAATCTCACCCTGCTGGTAGCGCTCATTGCTCACGTTTCGTTAACATTGACGACGTAAGTGCTCGGCGCCATCAACACTCCCCAGCCTGTAACTCCGACAGCCGTTCATCGGTTGCATTGGAATTATCACCAGGCACTTCTACTAACACTGCTAGGTTCGCTACTGCCCGCCGAACCTTATCATTCGCCGCCACGATTAGCTTCTCCACAACTCCTCGGGTTAATGTCTTCTGATTCCGCCCGTTATCCACGAATACGAGGTCACCAACGTTCAACGGTCTTCGCTCTTCGAACCATTTTGTTCGCCGATTGATCCCCGGTATACACTCCTTGTACCGTCGCTCCCACATTCTGTTCGCCAAGTATTGCAAACTCCGGTATACGCCCCGCAATATATCCGCTAACTGGAACTCGCTCTACGGGAGTGGTTCCAGGAACGTCTTCATCGCTTCAATGCTTTGGCTCTGTTCCGATATCCTTCAGAAGCTTTACCTGTCCAAATAGGCTCTTCTAAGTTTTTCCACAGGCCTCCATTTCCTCGACCGTGCTCGCCGCCGGAGCGTTCGGCCACGCATTCTCTGGCTCTAGAAAGTCCGCCGTGAACTCCAACGCGTTCTCGCTCTTGACGAACCGCGCTGAGTTTGGCGAACATGTTGAACCGATCGTGGCTACGTCCACCACGTAGAGTTTATGACCTTTTCCTTTAAGCCATTTCTCCAACTATGGGCACCGACACAGTACCATCAGGTGACTGTCCGGAAACTGGGGATTATCAAGCTTCCGCGTCCGGTTTGGAAGCGATCACCCACTCGAACGGTTGTCTTCTCCAGAATTTCCTGCCTTCCGCGGATTCTTTTAATTTTCAGATCATCGACTCCTCCTAGTTCGTTCTGTTCATGTCAAATTTTGTATGGTGTCCGAACATATGCGTATTGAACGATTTTTCTCCACGCTTCGGGCCACCCCAACGGCTAGTTTACTGCAGTAGGCTCTCCAGGTTCACCTATCCTAGCATTAATCGGCGCCATAGTATGTAAGTTGCTCAATCCTATCTGGATTCTTCGTCGGTTTCTTCGGTACGGTGTGTCGGTAAACCATGGAGGTGTTCGTACCATTGTCCTATCTCCCGAGTATTTCCTTTTCTACCATCGTAACCGATGCTTCTTCGTCCAGAAATGCTAGGATAGTCACGGATTTGTCCCGGAAATACAGTGTCACTAGCAGCGTCCGGAACAACATGCTGCTGTTCGGCCGGATATGGGCGTTCATCACGATCATTCCGAACCCCTGTTGCAGCAACGGATTGTGCCTTTCTGTACACCCTCCAACGGTGCACCGCATTCTGAACCGGCACTTTGCGTTGCCATGGTCGTTCAGACATATGTCGTAGAGTTTCTACTGACGCCACATGAGCTTCACCTAGTATGTCGGCGTCATGCTTCTGAAATCCTGGCAGAATAGCAGATGGTCCGTCCGCTTACACTGCTGTACCGAACGGTATGAATGTCGCCAATTTGTCAGCCCTCGGCGGTTCCATTTTACGCACTTTCTCCAGATGATATTGTAGCAGTTGTTACGGACGACCATACAGCTGTCTCAGCTTACTTATTACCTTCGGAACAGCTTTCGGAAACAACAGCTGCCCTCGAACACTTTCCAATGCTGGCCCTTTAAGGCTTTCCTGCAGCCGCACAAGATTCTCGAGTTCACACGTCTCGTTGGATGCCTCGTACGTACCGATAAACAATTTTCTATTCCTCCGGTTTGCCGGTGAGCATCGGGAGCTTCTTTGTTACTCTGTTCCTCGCCGCCGTGTGTGCCCTTGTCGGCGCACTGCGCCGCTACCCCAGCCCGTTTTCTATGATTTTCTTCATTTTCAGCTTAGGTTTCTTCTTCCTCTTTGCTTGTTCCTTTTCTTCATCTTTAGTTTCCTCTTCTTGTGTTTTTTTTCAGATTCTTCTTCACTTTCTTCATCGGAAGCGGTGTCTTCTTTCCTTGCTTCTTCCTCTTCTTCTTCTTCGGAGTCTGCCTTGGTGTCCCCTGACTCTTGCTCGCGCTGGGGGTCAATCTTATTCTTTTCCTCCTGCTCCTTTTCCAACTACTTCGGTACCATTAACTCTGGATTTCTGGAATGTAACGCATGGGCGAGATTGCTGCAACACCGCACGATGGCCAACGAGGCACGATACAAACAGGCGCGGAACAGACAAAACTCGATTTTCTGGAGGAAAAAGCGCCAGCAAGAAGATCGAGACCGTGAAGAAACGGAGGAACTGTACCGCGTTAATAACGCACGAAAGTTCTATGAGAAGTTGAACCGTTCACGTAAGGGCCACGTGCCACAGCCGATGTGTGTAGGGACATAAACGAGAACCATCTTACAAATGAGCGTGAGGTGATCCAAAGGTGGCGGCAGCACTACGAAGAGCACCTGAATGGCGATATAGCAGACAACGGTGGCGGTATGGTAATGAACCTAGGAGCACGCGCGCAGGACATGCGACTTCCGGCTCCGAATCTCCAGGAAATCCAGGAGGAGATCGGCCGGCTGAAAAACAACAAAGCCCCTGGAATTGACCAACTACCAGGAGAGCAGTTTAAACACGGTGGTGAGGCACTGGCTAGAGCGCTGCACTGGGTGATTACCAAGGTTTGGGAGGATGAGGTTCTGTCGCAGGAATGAATGGAAGATGTCGTGTGCCCCATCTACAAAAAGGGCGATAAGCTGGATTGTAGCAAGTACCGCGCAATCACATTGCTGAACGCCGCCAAATTTTATGCCGTCGACTAGCACCAATTGCAAGGGAGTTCGTGGGGCAGTACCAGGCGGGTTTTATGGGCGAACGCTCCACCACAGATCAGGTGTTCGCCATTCGCCAGTACTGCAGAAATGCCGCGAATACAACGTGCCCACACATCGTCTATTTATCGATCGACTTCAAAGCCGCATATGATACAATCGATCGGGACCAGCTATGGCAGCTAAGGCACGAACACGGATTTCCGGAAAAACTGATATGGTTGATCAAGACTACGATGGATCGGGTGATGTGCGTAGTTCGAGTTTAAGCGGCATTCTCGAGTCCCTTCGAAACGCTCAGATGGTTACGGCAAGGTGATGGTCTTTCGTGTATGCCATTCAACATCGCTTTGGAGGGAGTGATACGAAGCGCAGGAATTGACACGAGTACGATTTACACGAAGTCCGTCCAGTTATTTGGTTTCGCCGACGACATAGATATCATGGCACGTAACTTTGAGAGGATGGAGGAAGCCTACATCAGACTGAAAAGCGAAGCTAAACGGATTGGACTAGTCATCAACACGTCGACGACGAAGTACATGATAGGAAGAGGCTCAAGAGAGGTCAATGTAAGCCACCCACTACGAGTTTCTATCGGTGGTGACGAAGTCGAGGTGGTTGAAGAATTCGTGTACTTGGGCTCCTTGGGCTGACCGCCGATAACGATACCAGCAGAGAAATTCGAAGACGCATAGTGGCTGGAAATCGTACGTACTTTGGACTCCGCAAGACGCTTCGATCGAATATAGTTCGCCGCCGTACCAAACTAACTATCTACAAAACGCTTATTAGACCGGCAGTTCTCTACGTACACGAGACTTGGACGAGACGAGAAAGGACAAACGCGCACTGGAAGTTTTCGAAAAGAAAGTGCTGCGTACCATCTATGGTGGGGTGCAGCTGGCGGACGGTACGTGGAGGAGGCTAATGAACGGGACAATGGTAAATGCATCATGAAACAATCATGATTATCTTTAAACAATTGAAAATGCTCCTTAAAATACTGATCATTTTTCATTAATTTATTGAACAAATTACCTTGAAATATATAAAATGCTCCGTAAACATTTGAAAAGTGTACCGTAGAAACGAAAAATGTACCGTAAACAATTGAAAATGCTCATTAGAAAAACAAAGATCACGGAAAGGTACAATTTCTTTAACAATGCTTTGAATTCCTTGTAGGCTAAGATTACATTTTGTATAAGTTTATGGAGCATTTCATTTTTTTTACGGAGCACTGTTTTTAGTTTAAGGAGCATTTTCTCAGGTTAAGGAGCATTTTTTATTGGTGTACTCCTTCTTCTTTTCTACTTTATGACATCTAATTTCAAGGTACTTTTTCGACTATTTCACAATAATTTTTATATCAATAAACTACGCAATTATCATTAGTTAAATAGCAAATCTTTGTTTTTCTAAGGAGCATTTTCAATTGTTTACGGTATATTTTTTTCGTTTCTACGGTACACTTTTCAAATGTTTACGGAGCATTTTATATATTTCAAGGAAATTTGTTCAATCATTTGAGGAAAAATGATCAGTTTTTTTAAGGAGCATTTTTCAATTGTTTAAGGACAATTTCATCTGTTTTAATGGACAATTTTTGGGCTGCCATTGAACCACAAGTTGCATCAGACGAATTTCGCGCCAACTCGACCAGCGGTTGGCAGCACCATCTCACAATCGAATGAAACTTGGTGGGCATAAAGATATGGTATTTCTAAGACACTCTGCATACTTAGTTTTTCAAAAAAATTCAAGAGTAACATTTAATGAGGGCCTAATTTTTTTTTCATTTTTTTAAACCGATGTATCACTAAAATGACAAGACTTACAAAAAGTGTTGTATGACGGACTGTCGTGAAATTTCCAGAAGTTTTTTGGAAAAATATCCAAAAAATAAAAAACCGATTTCTACACTGAAAAAAATTAGTTTAAAAAATTAAAATCGATATTACAAAAAAACCTCATCTCAGAAATCGATGAAATTTTTTCTGCAGATAGGTATTTTAATTGTTTAACTTTTCTGGGAATAATATTCCTGTGACATATTTAAGGAAAAAAAGTTTTTCTAACAAAAACTTTTTTCATGTCCATATTGAATGAAAATTTATCAGCGTGTTTTATGCCCACTGCGCCAAATATAAGTTCAGCAGCCTATCATCAACTAACGACACATTTTGGACGTATGAAAATTTGTTTAGGAAGGAATTTAGCATAATCTAACATTAATGTGGACCAACATATGAAAAGGGTTTATATTTTCTTTGACATTTTCATGACAATTTCACGGAAGTGCGCCATACAACACTTTTTTGTAGGTCTTGTCATTTTAGGGTTACATCAATTTAAAAAAAATAAATGAAAAAAAAAAAATTAGGGCCTTATCAAATGCTACTCTTGACAATTTTTGAAAAACCAAGTACAGTCCCGATTCGCTGGTTGGGCCACGACCTCGGGCCAACTAACGAATTCGGTTTTTTAGTTGGGCCAACTGACAGTCATTTGAACACGTGTATTTCGACTTGAACATCACAAATGATGTCCAGTGACGCCCAATCCCATTTTTCGTGTTAACATTGAATTTTGACGTACGGTTGCTTTTTAGTTGGGCCATCGTCCAACCAGCGGAGGCCCAACTAAAAAGTGACCCAAGTATTAAAATCCCAACCAGCGAATCCCGACTGTATGCAGAGTGGCTTAGAAATACCTTATCTTTATGCCCACTAAGTTTCATTCGATTCTATGATGGTGCTGCCAGCCCCATAAAAGGGTTGGCGCGAAATTCGTCATTAGCTGTTGGTTTTAGTCTGGTGATAAATAAATAAACTCTGGATTTCTGAGAGGCGTTCCCAGACCTTCTCCTGTGTCTGACTAGCTTCTTCTTTCAACTGCATCTGCTTTACTTTCCTCCGCACACTACACATCTTCACTTCAAAAAGTCACGCATCTTCTTCAACTCCTTCACATGTTGCTTCTCGTCTGATACGGTCTTCTCTATGAGCACCTTCTCATCTTACCTCTGTTTCGCCCTAATCGCGTTCTCGAGCATCATATTCTTCTTTTTTAACGTCGTCTCCATCTCAATCCGCTTCTGAAGAATGATCATCTCATTCTCCATCTCTCTCTTTCGTCTGCTGTTTGTTTTCTGACTCCTTCAAACGCTTTTCCAACTTTCCAATGCCCGTTTCAAAACACTCAGAGACTGAGTGAAATTGTATTGCCGTCTCTTTTTTCTCACGTAAATCTTCCTCATTTTACGTAAAAAGTGGAACTACTCAAATTTACTGTTCCAATATCATTCCATTATTTAAAACTGAAGGGTCGAACGCAAAGGGTGTAAGTGACAAAACTTAGTTTCGAGAAAAGTTCTTCAATATTGTTTCTGCTCCATACAAATTGTATGGAAGTTAAACAAAAATACTAATTTTCTGTAAATTTTCACATACTTTCTAAACAACGTACAAACTATATCAATGTATTGCCGTTAAGCTTTAAAACCAAAGCTTTTTTCTGTGGTCAACCCAAATGTCACTTACACCCTCTGCTTCTAACCCCTCAATCTTTTATATAAAATGAAATGGTATGTGTTCGTATCCGCATAACTCGAAAACGGCTGGATGGATTTTCTTTATTTCTTCAGCAGATATGTTCGTTATCGTTTCCGACGGGTTTATATGATAATTTATCATGCGAAAATAACGAGTTAAGTTGAGTAAATCATGAAAACCTAAAATTAGGATTCGTGTGGAAATTTTGCATGGGCAGTTCACAACATGCATTTACGCCTACTATGCAGGACAACGTCTGCCGGGTCGACTAGTTTTGACTATATTTTGTCTACTCACAAAGTATAGCTGAGCGCGTTTTACTCCCAACTCTCTTTGTACATCAAATCGTTGTACAACATATCGGTGTGTATGAGGCCCCTAGGTTACCTAGATGAATATTTTCTACATTGATATTCAGCGCTATCACAAAAATTTATTCCTACTTACGATTCTTCAAATCTTGCCGGCAACTTACACTATTTTCTACCTTGCCTTGTAATCCTTGTAATCATAAATCCAGAAAAAGCTATTGCAAAAAAAAATCTTCAATTTCACATGTCAACTGGAGATCAAGAGATCCGCATGTTTCCAACGTTGGTTCTTATAAATCAGAAAATGTAAGCAGTAGTTTTCCAAGAATGTACTATAGCCAATTTTTGTTGGAGGGCGGACATTCGTTGAAATTATGTTCGACGGGTCTTTCCACCCCGATGCAGTAAGAACGTTGTAAAAAAATGGATTATTATCGAAGTTATAGCACCTCCGAAAGTTAGTCATGGTCATTAGAAAAAAGGCACGGGGTGTTTCAAAATATTTCGTCGATTTCGGCGATTTAAATAAAAGTAATTTTTATTGTTTTCAGCAGAATGGTGATTTTCATTGTAATTAATGTTTCAAAATGTCCAAAATGTCGGGGACTACCGATTTGTCAAAAGAAGCCCTGCACGATGAAATTCTACGAATGATCGAACCACAAGCAAACTCTATCTGGAACCAGTAGCGATTACCACTCCACCCACCATTTCCAATCAGGTCACCATCTTTTGTAAATATTTCCATAACACTCTCAAATACTGAATGTTGGATGTCTTCTACAGGATGCTACAATTTCCTTGCAAGCTGTATTCCAATCAAAATGACGACCTACGTGGCTCCATTCGTTGTGCGATTCAATTTATGAATACTAAGAGAGCACCTCTCTCCACAACTCCCATGAATATGTCATAAGCTGGTCATGGGAGACGATGGATGAAAACTGCCCAACCCATGAATGTTCACTGAATATCGTTAGTTCCGTGCAGTCTTTGTTTTACCCGTTGCCATTGACAATTATAATTGTCGGAATTTATTACGACCTTATTACCGACTTACATACATGCGGTTGTTGTTGAATCGTGTTCCCGGACTAGCAAATGAATGGTTCATACATGGGAGCCTGGCCGGGCGGGGGTGGTACCCAACACAGTAGGGAGTCATAAAATTTGTCGTCTAGTCGTCGTCTGATGGAGCGTGGGAAAACCAACAGTATGAGCTTCTAATCCGTAGTTGCAGAAGGAACGTACATACCTGCGTTATGAAGGCGAACGTTCTACTGTAACAAACTAAACATGCTCTACATTTCCTGTCCGGTCGGTATTAAATGGTTTCTATATTTGAAAGGAAAGCTTAGTGACAGGACTGTGCAGCATGGTTTGGAATATTTCGAAAGAAGTACCTTTAAACGGTTATTAAAGGCATTTGCCTTGTCCATCTTTTAATATGATCCTTAATAGCGTCTACCAACATATTTAAACCCTTATGATAAATGATAATATCCTTTTTGAAAACAGGAAAACTAACATTTTGTCATTATATTTCACTTTTATGATGATTCAATCCTTAAAACTGACGACGACTTTATACTATTGCATTTTATTTCACCGCTTTATTTGTGTATTAATGCGTATTACTTCCTCAAAGTTAAAACTATTGTTAAACATTAAACTTGAGAGCA
Organism: Armigeres subalbatus; assembly: GCF_024139115.2. Classification (NCBI taxonomy): domain Eukaryota; kingdom Metazoa; phylum Arthropoda; class Insecta; order Diptera; family Culicidae; genus Armigeres; species Armigeres subalbatus. Next base: position 335,050,857 of record NC_085141.1, read on the forward strand.
AAATACGCATAAAAATTACGATGCAAATTACGTGGTGGAAATATATGAACTAATAAAGGCTTTCAGTTGTTTCCAACTACTCCGACCCTGGTTTAGTGCAGTCATGAAGAAAAAGCTTTCATTAACAGCCACCTAATAGAGCCGAGATTGACCCACTACTGACTACCATCCTATACATAATAAACCCACAAAAAACATTTGTGTCATGGACGACACAAGTTGTAACGTGAAAGGAACACCCACTGCTACATGGCTGTCGTGCGACAAGGCCGTTAAAATGTTGAAACAACGAAAAAAGCTTTCTACCCGATCAAGCTTCAACCGGATTGAAGGTATAAATCTGGTTGTACGTCCACACCCCCGCCAGCCAACCCGTGCACACTCCACGGAACACGGCGAGGTTCTAAGGACTCATCGAGTCTGAAATCATACACGAGTGAAATTACACGGAAAACCCAAATGAACCCGAGTTGATGGACTACAATAGCATCGAAACAACTTTGGAGGTTTTTTTAATGGCTACTAATGAACCACTACGACGAGGACTGCATAGTCAGCTTTTATTCAGTGGGATTATAATTTTGATTGTTTCGGGTCGAGGAAAATACGGATTGGCTGTAAGAATTCAAAACCAGAGAAGCGAACAAAGACAAAGAATGCTAGAATTGTAACTTTTTAGGCTTTATTACTGATGGAAGATTGGATTACGAATACAAATTAGATTTTTTGCTTTTTAAAATATACAAGTTTATTTTGAAATACACCATATTATGATCGAATCATACAAAATACACCAGTCTGAATATACTACACAGGTTTCTGTTTTTACACGATTTACATTTTCTCACTCTTTCAAATTTTTGCACTCATCCTCAATGTTTAACACATATTAATTTCCATGTGATTTTTCTTTGAATTATGCAGTTTTTGTTGTAACATGTTGCAAAGACTTTGGTGGCAATTTGAAGTCACTCGATCAAAATTACGAGCGAAATAAAAATCGTGGAAAAACAGAATCCTGTGTAGTATATCCAGACTGGGGAAAGGTCGTTCGACCGAAACCCAAGCAGCTGAAAGTCATTTGGCCGACTGCCACTACGCCGATTAAACCATCAGGCCGAACCCCATCTAGTCGAAAGTCATTTGGCCGAATAGCTCCGAAAATAAAGCAGTTTCCGAGGGTTCTATTAGCTGTAACAGGAGATATATCACTTTTTCCTATTCACAGTAAAAGTAGAGCGAAATGAGAAGTGAGGCGTCTTGCTGAGTAGTGAGAAATAGGAAGTAAGACGTCTCACTACCTTCTTTTTACTGCTCACTTTTCGCTATGGGAAATGAGAAATAAGAAATGATTAGTGAAAAGTGGAATGAGAAAATGAGAAATGAGACGTCTCACTTCTCACTTATCGTTTCTCACTTGTCATTGTGAAAAGTGAGTAGTACGAAGTGAGAAGTGAGACATGTCACTACTCACTTCGCATTTCTCACTTTGCACAGTGAGAAGTGAGAAATGATTAGTGCAAAGTGAGAAAAGAGACATCTCACTTATCACTTCTCATTTTTCACTGAGAAAAGTAAGAAGTGCGAAGTGAGTAGTGAGACGTCTCACTTCTCATTTCGCACTGCTCATTTTTCACAGTGAGAAGTGAGAAACGAAAACTGAGATGTGAGACGTCTCATTTGTACATTCAAAGTTAATTGCCTATATGCCGGGTATTAAGCCACCCGGAGTGGAAATTAATTACTATGTCTGAAACTTGATTATGCATATGTACAACATGTGATAGATTTAGTTCGGAAAAGGTATTGGAGGGTAACCGCCCATTCGGTGGGGTTTGATCCCACGACCCCAGTTCGCATGACAGGTGCTTTTCCCTACTAAGCTGGTACCTGGTGCTGGGAATTTGGTTTCATCAGTACCCGCTAAGCTGCGGTGGACGACGGAGGTCCTTCGTAGCTTAGTAGGGAAAAGCACCTGTCATGCGAACTGGGGTCGTGGGATCAAACCCCACCGAAGGGGCGGTTACCCTCCAATACCTTTTCCGAACTAAATCTATCACATGTTGTACATATGCATAATCAAGTTTCAGACACGTTTCATTTCTCACTTTTCACTTATCATTTCTCATTTCTCATTTTCCATTGCGAAAAGTGAGTAGTGAAAAGTAGGAAGTGAGACGTCTTATTTCCTACTTATCACAACTCATTTCTGTGAGAAATGTGTGAGACGTCTCACTTCGCACTTCTCACTCTCTATTATTCACTTATAACTTCTCACTGTGAAAAGTGCCGTCTCTGATGATTGAAAAGTGAGAAATAAGACGCCAAATGAACTACACCTGTGTTCAGAATAATAGCAGCGGAAGCCGTTTTTCATACAAAATGGTCAACTTTGACAAGCTGTAACTTTGTACCCCGATGACCGATTGAACTGAAAGTTTGGCAATGAACTACAAATATGTTGAAATTCAAATATACCAAGTATCATTTTTTTTCGAATGACGCGTTCAAAAATTACGCACTAGGTCAAATTGTTCAAAAAAATATCAGTTTATATTTTTGATATTTTGGCCAATTCAAATGTCAGATTCTCCAATTCATATTTTTTAATAATATACTTAGTGTCTCGCAGCACCTCAATTCAAATTGATAATATTCCAAACAATTGTTTTCTTGATATTTCCAAAACAAAAACTGCTATTATTTTGAACAATTTGACCTAGTGCGTAATTTTTAAACGCGCCATTCAAAAAAATTGATGCCTAGTATGTGTGAATTTCAACATATTTGTAGTTCACTGCCAAAATTTCAGCTCAATTGGTCATCGGGGTACAAAGTTACAGCTGATCAAAGTTGACCATTTTGTATGAAAAACGGTTTCCGCTGCTATTATTCTGAACACAGGTGTATCTGGCACTCAGTTAAATTATTGGTCCACGTAGGTAGTGCTGGCAGAATAAACGATTGTTTGCATATGGTTTGAACAACCTATCTTCGTGTAGTATCCGCCCCTATCTACATCACTGCACTATGGTCCAGGATACAGATTTACGCGGAAAGATGCATTTTACGCCAAAACTATATTTTTTAGAAAAAACTGTTGTTCTACAAAATTGTTCGAAATAGTAAGGCCATCATTATGGTGTAACCAAAAAATAGGGTGGCCCATCATATAAAAAAATAGAAAATATTTTTTTTATTTCTCAGAATATTGACATGATATGATCTACAAAGTTGTAGCGCAGCTTATTCCAATCAATTTTGCTAAAAAAACTTTTTGTGTAGCTTTTAAATTGGCAAGAGCAATTTTACTTAATTGGATTAGGGTGTACCTCACAAAAACAGTATTTTTTATCTATTTTTTTTGTTTTAGTTTTCTTGAAAAAGTCTCTTCGGGTGACTTTTAGAGCACAAAAAAAAGCAACTTTTGATGGGTAAATATGCTCAATATATTTAACCGATCAAAAGCTATAATCGTTTTTCTGTCAAAATTTCATTTTGAGTTGATATCTCCGGTTAGGGCAGACCAAAAAAAAATATGTTTATACGGCATTTGAAAGAGCAATTCATATTCTTTATTATGTCAAAAAATTAGAGATATGTTATATTTTTTATCTCAAATTTTACTAATTTTACTAAAATAATGTTTTGTGGAATATTGACATAAAATGTTATACAAAGTTGTAGCGCAGCTTTTCCCACTCAACTTTTTATGTAGCTCTTAAGCTCACTTGTTTAGAGTAATTTTACTTACCAGAGTGTCCCTCAAAAAAACAATATTTATGATCTGCTTATTTCAATTTTTTATTTTTCACGGATGTCACCTTCTGAAAACTTTCGAGGCTTTCCAAAACGCGTGTTTTGCTATAAGAATATCGTCTGTATCTTCTTCCATTGTCGAGTTATATCAATTTATTTGAAAAAAACATGATTGTAGTAAAATTAGTAAAACTTGAGATAAAAAAATAACGTATCCCCAATTTTTTGACATAATAAAGAATATGAATTTCTCTTTCAAATGCCGTGTAAACATATTTTTTTGGTCTGCCCTAACCGGAGATATCAACTTATGAAAAAAAAAAATGTAATTTTGACAGAAAAACGATTGTAACTTTTGATCGGTAAAAGATATTGAGCATATTCACCCATCAAAAGTTGAATTTTTTTGAGCTCTAAAAGCCACCTGAAGACAACTTTTTCGAGAAATCCAACAAAAAAGTAGATTAAAAATACTGTTTTTTGAGGTACACCCTAATCCAATTAAGTAAAATTGCTCTAAATCAGCCAACTTAAGAGCTACAGAAAAAGTTTTCTTAGCAAAATTGATTGGAATAAGCTGCGCTACAACTTTGTAGAGCATAACATGTCAATATTCCAAAAAAAAAAAAAAATATTTTCTAATTTTTTTTATATGATGGGCCACCCTATTTTTTGGTTACACCATAATGATGGCCTTACTATTTCGAACAATTTTGTAGAACAACAGTTTTTTCTAAAAAATATAGATTAGGCGTAAAATTCATCTTTCCGCGTAAATCTGTATCCTGGACCATAGTGCACTGGCTGTTTGGTACAGCAGTGGCAAAAGGTGTCGAAAAACCATTGATTTGAAAAAAAAATAAATATCATAACGCCCTACTCTAATATGCATCTATTAGCCATTGCTTTAAGCGAAAAAAGTTAATTCAGTGCATTCAACAATGAAGAACACGTAAAAATCATGCAATGATGCAAAATGGCGATTACAATCATGAGCGATTCTCTGGGCTATGATTGACTCACGTATGATTTGAATCGCCGATGAGATTTCAGAATTTGAGATTAGGGTTGTGGTACCGGTAGTACCGGTACCGAAAATACCGGGAATACCGGCGATTTTCGGTACCGAAAATACCGGTACCAAACACAAATGAGAACCGGTATTTACGGTACCGAGGTACCAGTATTTGGAATAAAATATAAATATGGAGAAATGCTTGAAAGTGACCAAATATTTCTAGAAAAACATGATTTTGATTTATGCCTTCAATGGAAAATTGAGCAGTTGTATGTCAATTTGCCCAAATAGGATCGCAATCCAACTTTTTGCTATAATTAAAGTGGCGCAGAAGCAGTTGACCAAGACTGAAGTTTTAGATGAGATACGTTTATGGGATTTGATTGATAGACGTTTCTCGAAGAGGACCAAGAGCGAACCCCGTTGTTTTTTTTTACTTATTTATGTGTTTTAGCTCATTCATGGTGATTGTGTATATTATTGTGCTTTTGTCAGCAAAGTTTTAGAATACCTCTAAGCATTATGTTGGTGAAAAATGTCTCCTATACGGTTTATACAAATGGTCGAAAGGGATAAAAGGTCGAAAGAGACAAAAGGCCGAAAGGACAAAACGTCGAACGGGACAAAAGGTCGAAAGGACAAAACGTCGAACAGGACAAAAGGCCGAAAGGACAAAACGTCGAACGGGACAAAAGGTCGAAAGGACAAAACGTCGAACAGGACAAAAGGTCGAAAGGACAAAACATCGAACGGGACAAAAGGTCGAAAGGGACATAAGTTTGAAATTGACAAGAAACTGAAACGGAGAGAATCAATCTCGCACCAGAGTTGCCCTACGCATTTACAAAAACTCTGCTCTTTTGTTTTTACAATTTTTAACAATTAAATGAAATTCATTCAATAAGTACCACTCCCTAGCAGCATAAGTCGGACCGATTTGGTTGCTGCAACTTAAAAGTAACCAAATTCAGTTGTATATAGGTTGCAGAAACCTCTGTGCCACATGAGTGCTGCTCGGGCTAATAGATGGATGTTTGAGTTTTCTAAATGTCACTTCGATCAAAAACACCGGCGTGTACTATACGCCGGTGTATTTTTGATGCGTGCGCCTGCGTGGTATAGGCAGTGGTGGAAATACTCGCTTCACGAGTAAGAAAAGAGTGTAATTGGGCCTACAAAAAATGCCACACTCGCGCGAACCTACTGATTGCACTTTTCTGTCGCTTGCTTTGTTCGCGAGTATGGGCAGAGCAAAAACAAAAAGCAGGGCAGTATTTTGTTCTGGAGTAAAAATCACGGTCGCGAGTATTTGTGATTACTTCGAATATAATGGATAAATTTGACTTGACATAAACATAATAACAATAAATAAAACCCCAAACGCAATACAACGGAACGGCGACGGAAACGGCAATTTTGACAGAAAACATATGGGCTAACTGTCAAATTTTCCGTTTCCGTCGCCGTTGCGTTGTATTGCGTTTGGGGCTTAACTGTGTTCTTGCTCGAACATCTGTGAAAAACATGTTCCGAGGTTATTTTATGACTTTTTTTTTTTTTTCAAATTAACCCGAATGACTCGCGAAGCTTCACGAACATTTTTCTGGGTTCGTTTTTTTGTTTTCTCTGCGAGTAGTAGGTAGGCAAGAGAAAGGCAAAACTAATGTTCGCGAGTATTTCGCATTGCCTACTTCTCGTTTTGTGAGTAAGGTTCACAGATTTCCACCACTGGGCATAGGACAACTCTGTATCGCGAAATACAAGCTTTGATTAGATGAGTGCGTTATTTCTGCTTAAAGTTAAATGCATTTTTTGTTGGAATACACCCTAATTGTTATTCACTTGTTCTTGATAGACCTTTTGTCCCTTTCGACCTTTTGTCCTTTTCGATCTTTTGTCCCTTTCGACCTTTTGTCCTTTTCGACCTTTTGTCCCGTTCGACCTTCTGTGCATTTCGACCTTTTGTCCTTTCGACCTTTTGTCCTTTCGCCCTTTTGTCTTTCGACCTTTTGTCTTTTCGACCTTTTGTCATAGATTCGGGATGGTGCGAAGGCTGATGTGGCAGAAGGTGCACTGGAAGATTTGTTTCCAAGAAAGCTTCGGAGCAACATAAAGCCACCGAAACCACGCAAGGCAGAAGTGAAGCGGATTACGAACAGCTGTTATGCTGGAGTACTAGGCGTCAGTCTTCTACGGTCATCGTTCGGAAGAGAAGTTATTGCCCATTCTTCGGATGATGAGTTCGATGTCATTTCGGAGAGAGTCTCCACGAGAGTGAAAGCGACGGAGACAGGACTATCTCGTCTGCAGATTGCGCCGAGGCAAGTGTTTCCAAGAAATTTCTCAAAGTTTAACGGCCAATTTTCATTTGCACGACCGAACAGGCGAAGTCATGCGGCTTCACCAATGTCGAGAATTTGGTCCGACTGCAAGAGGCTGAGGGAAAGAGCTTTGGAAACGGTTCGAAATCGTCTTCAACCACCAGTGAACGTTCCGCTGATAGTTGAGAAGTTGCGGAGGAGAATCGGGAGTTCAGAAATCTTGTCGATAAAGTTGGAAAACCGGATGCAAGAATTAAAAAGACCCAACACGAAGAGCTTGGAGTCTGAAATAGAGTTCGGAAGCGCAGTAGAAGAGTTTACGCAGCACCTTAAAGCGGCAGGACTGACTGACCATCTGAAAACCCCGATTCTGATGCAGAATTTAGTACAGAAGCTGCCTTCGTCCAATGCTGTGAAGTGGGTAGAATACAGGCGGCGCGTCCATTTGATCGACTTGAAAACATTCGTGGCATTCATCGTCTAAAGGGCTCTAGAAGCAACCTTTGAGAAGGCGGAGGTAATCGAGAAGAGCAAGAAGCGTGAACAAACGAGAGCGAAAGTATAAATAGTGAACGATGGGCTATCAAGTGACAAGCCTCGTCAAAGAGTGACAGAGCCCTCAACCCAATTGCAATAGCGAGACATGAAAATGTCCTGTCAAAAGATACAGTGGGTCCAAAAAGTATTCGTCTAGCTGCATATTCTTTAGTAAAATGTAAAACTTAGGCGTGATAGAAGTGAAATCAAAAAACTTTCTTTTAAATTTGGTAGAAAACTTATCAACACATGATTATTATTCAAAAACAAATAGAAATTTCAATTACATTTTTTGGTATGTAGAGAATATCTAAATTTCGTCAATTGCGCTCGCTCAAAAAGTATTCGTCTATTTAGAAACTAATCGAGTGAAACACGAATATAATAGTTTTATTCGCATGTAGTTACACCACCACACTTTAGTGATATCTAGCAACATTTTTGTCAATATTCAATGACAGATCAAATAATGTTTTTGTTTTGTTTGAACTTGGCGCGGAAAATAGAAGCACCATGGGTGGGAAAAGTAAAAAGATGGGTCCAAATGAAAAAAAAACTTATTCTGTGCCTGCATAATTAGTCAACTTGCACTCATGACTTTGCAAGAATTGTGGGTAGACCAAGGGTAGCAAGAATTCAACCATTTAATTGGTGATTGATCGCATCAGCGCCACAAAAATCTATCAAAACAAATAACAGAGTGGTCGTCAGCGATGGTACACTGATAACGATGAGCGATTTATTGTGCGGAAAATAAAAAAAATCCTTAAAAACAAGATCACCCATATAGGCAAGTGAGTTGGAGAGAAGAAGTGCTCAGTAAGGGTATGCGATAACACACTTTTTCCAAACGAAACGAAACGAAACGAAATTTAAAATGTCTATGTTGATTCGGATCGAAACGAAACGAAATAAAGATTTCTTTCGATACTTCGAAACGATACGAAATCAAGGTTCATTTAATTCGAAATTTTTCGAAACGAAACGAAATTTAAATTTTTTTTCCGCGGAATTTTTATTAAATTTTTTTTACATTATGTACGCAATTCTGATTTCATTTTTTCGAAGTCGAATAACTGTTTTGCGACCAAATAAAAGAAAAGTCAATCTGTGATGAATCGCCACATTCTCGACGCATATACCATTGGCGATAAGACAATACCCCAGCATTTTTGCCGCTTTCAAAGAAATTCATCGTGAAGCGTGTGCTCCCAAATCTGATCAATTTTATATCAGTAAGTATAGAAAAATAAAGAAAGAAATTGTGGGATTTTTCATATACGGATTCAAATTTTATTTAAAAACTTAGTTCACTTAAGAATTATGTAATTATGCTAAAGTATACTTCATATTGTCTTGTCAGCGTGGACTAAGTACTGACTTAGTCAAAATTAGAAAATGAATGCTAAGATTTAATTTTTATTTAGTGGGATACTTAATTATGTATCTACATCTGCCAGGCGTATACGCAGATAGAGAATTGATATTACTAGACCAACATTTGAAAGAGCGTATCAGCCAAAATGTATTCCTTCTTATTCTTCGTCTACATATAAAGCATACATTTGCTCACTAGAAGAATCCTGTGCACCTTTCTAAAATATACGAAGATATGTATTTCTGATTGAATTTGACAGTACCCATAGTCTTATATACAATCAGCTCGACAAACTGAGCTATTATCTATGTGTCCTTGACATATGAGAACAGCTGTTATGGTCAGTATAAGCTGAAAGCAATCTTAAGTAAAGAACTTTCAGCAATTTTAATTATATTTCAACCCGTTCTGGGTTGTATTTTTGCAAATTCCATGCGAAGATCTAGAAATGCCCACAAATCTGCAATGTTCCTTACATACAGCGCCGCAGCGTGCGGTTGGCCAGGTTGGCCTCCGCCAAGGGCGCCAGTCTTTAGAGGGCGCCGAAATCAAGGATTACGTTATAAGCAAAAGACCAATTTATTTAGTTTAGGGTTGGTACAATGGTAGAGATATGTCTTATGAAAAGTGAGAGGTACGTGGAATTATCTAGAGCAGGCCAAAAATATTGCCTTTTTTCCAACATGTTATATTGATTTGTTTAAGTTTTGACTGCTAATCCGATTTCTCAAAGGCTAATCCGATTTCTCCGAAACCGGCTACAAGAGGTCAGTAGATAAAAGAGAAAAACAAAAATATAATATTTAACAAGCTATTTGACAATCATGGATTTTGATTATCAACATTGTGTGAACCGGATTATTAAAAATTTTAGCTATTATATATTAGGGCCACCGAGGAATTTCCGGAGCCATAATGTTTGATAGCAGTGACTATTCGCGAAATGTAGAACTTATTGAAGCAGTGCAGCATACATTCAAGCGTTTTTTGTATAGAAAATTTTATTATCCTTGCGAACCATGTCAGAGAAGAATAAGTCGCATGCAGATCACATCATTAATTGATCGTCGGCGCGTCCTTGATGTGTCTACGCTTCATCGATTTGTACATGGCTCTATTCACTGCAGCATTACTAGTGACCTCCCACGCATGGTTTACGTCAGTTGGATCTATTCTACATCCCTAGATCAAGGACAAACCTGGGAAAAAACTGCACCTCTTTCTCGTTTATGCCAGACTTACACTAAAAAAAGGACAATTCACACTCAAATTCATTGGTTTGAATTTATTCAGCTTTTTTAAGTGGACATCTTTGAAAGGTTACATTCATAATAAACCGATTCAAAAATTTAGAAGTGCCTTTTGTTCTTACATCCGGAAGTAGTGGTATGGATTTTTGTGTAATTTATAGTTCAGGTAAATTTCCCGTTTCTTGTTTTTTTTTTCATTTTTTCTTATTATAATCAAATGTATATTGGTCCTGAGGTGGACGGCAATTCCGACCATTGAACAACCCACTGCATAGTTGAATTTTATCAACACAAATATGTACAGGAAGTGACTTCAAACTATCTACAGACACAGTCCTGAGTTAAATTTTCCTAGATCCAAACAGATCCGTTGGCGATTTCGACCACCAACCAATCTACACACCATCCCGTTATTTTTTATTTAATTTGTCCTAACTGGGTTCAGTGGTTCAAAGCTACATTTTACTTGATCTTAATAGGTTCAATGGCAACTCCCGGCCACCACCACTCCAAAAAATGGTTTTCCCTGATTCGACTAGATCCGGTAAAAACTCTGACCTTCAACCGTCTCACCCCAGAGTGAAATTTTATTAACTCTGTTAGGTCCAGAAGCGGTTTCAAAACACTGTCAGACCCACTCCAGAATTGGATTTTCCTTGACGCGAATAGGTCCGATAACGATTCCGATAATCGACCGACGCATTTCAGAGCTGGATTTTATTGACCCAACTAGACCCAGCAGTGCGTAGGCTCTGAAAAAAACCTTAACATTTTTAATGAACTTCAGCATCGCTCTGGAAGGTCGCTTAAATAACTTGTGAAATAATAAAAAAAAGTATCACCAAATGGAAACAAATCTTAGATGGATGTTTTCTTCCTTATTTCTTCCATCTTCCTTCGTCTTCCTTCTTTCCTTCCTTCTTTCTTCCTCCTTCCTTCTTTCTTCCTTCTTCCTTTTTCTTTCTTCCTCCTTCCTTCTTCCTTTTTCCTACTTCCTTATTTCTTCTAGTTTCTTCCTTCTTGCTTCTTCCTTCTTCCTTCTCCCTTCTTCCTTCTTCTTTCTTCCTCCTTCCTCCTTCCTTCTTCCTCCTTCTTCTTCCTTCTTCCTTCCTTCTTCTTCCTTCTACCTTCTTCCTTTTTTCTTCTTCCTTCTTTCTTCTTCCTCCTTCCATCATCCTTCTTCTTTCTTCATTCTTCTTTCTTCTTTCTTCCTTCTTCCTTCTTTCTTCCATCTTCTTCCTTCTTTCGTCTTCCGTCTTCCTTCTTTCTTCTTCTTTCATCATCCTTCTTTTTTCCTCCTTACTCCTTCCTCCTTTCTTCTTTCTTCTTCCTTCTTCCTTCTGCCTGCTTCGTTCTTCCTTCTTCTTTCTTCCTTCTTTCTTCAACCCTCTTCCATCAACCTTATTTCTTCTTCCTTCTTTTTGCATCTTCTTCCTTCTTCCTTCCTTCTTTCTTCCTTCTTCCTGTTTCTTTCTTCCTCCTTCCTCCTTCCTTCTTCCTTTTTCCTTCTTCCTTCTTCCTTCTTCCTTCTTCCTTCTTCCTTCTTCCTCCTTCCTTCTTCCTCCTTCCTTCTTCCTTCTTCCTTCTGCCTTCTTCCTTCTTCCTTCTTCCTTCTTCCTTCTTCCTTCTTCCTTCTTCCTTCTTCCTTCTTCCTTCTTCCTTCTTCCTTCTTCCTTCTTCCTTCTTCCTTCTTCCTTCTTCCTTCTTCGTTCTTCCTTCTTCCTTCTTCGTTCTTCCTTCTTGCTTCTTCCTTCTTACTTCTTCCTCTTTTTTCCTTCTCCCTTTCTACTTCTTCCTCATTGCGCACTACTCATTTCTTACTCCCCAGTTTTCATTCCGCCTAATGACCGTTCGGCCTAATGACCATTCAGCCTTATGACCTAATAATGACCTTCGGCCTAATGACCCAGCACCTTCTAATTTTACTGTTGATGCATTTCAAATTGTCAAATTGTTGTTAAATTTTCCCATTTTTATAATCAAAAGAGGAGCGCTAAATCATGGTTTCGCCAAGGCCGTTAGCAGTCCACGCTACGGTTCTGCTTACATATTGTGCAAATAGTCAAAGAAGAGCTTATTAGCTTGATTCACTGTACATATCGTAGTTGCTAGTCATGATTGGCCAAGAAACAGCAAGTATGAACACTGCACAGCTCACCAATTAAATAATATTCTTGGGATACAAAACAGTTATTCTTATTGTATAGGGTAACGGTACCAATAGTGGAGGTATTAGTAGATCCACAAAACAAAATATTTTTGAAAAATTGATAATTATGGGAAATTTACAGCTTTGATGTTTTAGTCAATAGATAAAATAATAAATTTGCTAATAAAAGTGAGATAGATGTCATTTAACATCAACAATTACCAAATTTTGCTTGCACCACTATGGGTGCACTGCTCCTTTAGGGGCGGTAAAAAATAATTTTGGTTCCCATAGTGGATAGCACCCATTGGTTTCTTATGAGACTCACCACTATTGGTACAGTTGCACCACTATAGGTACAAGGGAGTCAATTTTGTTAAGGAAAATCATTGTTTTCAATATGATAGCACACCCTATCAACTGAAACCATCTTAAAGTGTATAAATATGATAAATCGCATTAAAACCCCACTACCTCCACTATTGGTGCTACCTCCACTTAGGGTACGGTTACCCTACTTGCTTCGGAGTTTCCAATTCATGACCAATAATCATGCTGGTCACGTGCTTATAGTCAATTTAGGATTAGGAGAGGAAAGTTAGTTAAACACTCATTGTTATAAAAGACCAAGGATTGCTCTGATTCTCCGTGAGCGCTACGGGAAAGGAATCGTTGGTTAGTTTAGAAGGTAATTCGTGTGAAACCCCTTGGTAAGTGACAAAATATGTATTACGAAGTTATTTTGAAAACAAGAAGACGAAAACTGTGTTTCAAATCAATCCAAAGCAAGCTCAATGTGTTTCGTTTAATAATCTTCTACAACACGATCGATTCCGCACTAAATAATTTTGTGCTCTTCGATGCAGACATTAGTTTTATCACTTCACGTTCTCCTACACTTGTTGGCGTGATCAGTATCAACACGATCGATTGCACACTGGTTAAACAAATTTCTGCTACGCGAGGTAGATTTTTTTCACCTCGCGTTCTCCCTTACTAGCTGCCGTCCCATGACCAGCATCCACATGATCGTTTCCGCATTCATATAGAAGAAAACTACAAACGAATTTGTCGACTAAGAATGAGGTTATGTAGTAAGCGTTAATAGGAATATTGTATTATGGTTATGTTCAGCGGCGCAGCCAAAATTTTTGATAATATAAAGTATGGTTTAAGTTTAAATTTGTTTCGAAATTCCGCGGAATTCCGTTAAATTTCGTTAGAAGCTAGTTTTTTCTAGCGAAATTTTTGTAATTTTACGAAACGAAACGAAATCAAAAAATCAGATTTCGCCATGCTTAAATTCCGCGAAATTCCGCGGAATTTCGTTTCGAACCACCTGAAACGAAATTTTTCGAAATACCGCATATGCTTAGTGCTCAGATATGAACAAATACGAACAGAAATGCCTGTGAAAAGTATGGGTATAATGGGCGAGTGTCACGGAAGAAAATTCAAGTGAGCCATCAAATTATCAAAAAACAGCTCGATTTCAGCTAAAAGTATCGCTGGAAGAAGGATGACTTTCGGAATCAAGTCATGATATCTGACGAAAGCAAGTACAGCATATTTGGATCAAATAACCGATGTATGGTATGGCGGAAAATGAATATTGAGATACAGCTGCAGAATCTCTTTTGAGCAGTAAAGCATGGTGGGGGCTCCGTCATGGTCTCTGAGGTGCTTGAGCGCAACCGGTGCGGGAAAATTTCACATTATTGAAGGAATTATGTATCACAAAATGTTTATCCGCATTTTGAAAGAAAATTTGAACGCCAGTGCTGAGAAATTGGGCTTACAGGGAACAAACATCTTACATGGTGATAATTACCACAAGCATACAGCCCAAAGTACTAAGCTGTAGCTACTCTGTAATACCCCAATCAACTCAAAACGCCTCCTCAGATCCCAGATATGAATCCAACTTAACTCCATTGGAAGGTTCTGGACGACAGACTTTTCGTGAAATTCGTGAAAGTCATATTTCCAACAACAATGAATTAAAATTAGTGTTGAAAGAAAAATGGAAGAATATTCCGTCCCCCATTACGGCTAATTTGGTCAGTTCCATGCCTCAAGAACTACAGCCCGTCATAGATACACAGGGGAATCCAACGAAATATTGAATTCCATTCTATAACTCCTGTTTTCGTTTCAAAAGCGCGCTAAACCTCACTAGACGAATACTTTTTGAGCCCGTATTTACATAATTAATTTTTCTGTTTGATTTTTAACAATAAAGATGAATTGATTAATTTACTACACAATGTAATCGATAGTTTTATTTTTTTGAGCTTACTAGATTCTATCTTTGACATTTTCTAGAAAACACACAGCTAGACGAATACTTTTTGGACTCACTGTAGGGCTTTTTGGACGAAACTGTTCGGATTTTGTGTCGCAAAATATGAGTTCTGACGAATTGTTTTGTATTAAACCTCTTAAATGTTTGTATGATTCGTCACGCTGCTCAGAGCCCCCCCCTCCCCCCTAGAAGCGTGACGTACTTTGTGGATGGACCCATATACATGTACAATTTTCGTCCATATACAAGTGATCAATTGACGATAATTCCTCCGACCAGAGGTCGCACAGATTGAACACTTAACATCTAGCATGTGGCAACAGGCAGCACATTCACACAACACCCAGTGGACCAATGGAAAACTTTTCGCATTACGAAAAGTTTTCTCCTTACCCAGGCGGGAATCGAACCCACACTCCACAGCACATGCGTCTAGACGATTGACGTCACTAAACGAACGGCCAACGAAGTCCACATAATATTAAGAAAGGCGCTTTGCCAAAGCAATTAGCTGCCGAAACGAACATGTTAGCCCTGTCAACCAACAGCAGAAAAGTCGTTTTCAGACGCAATCTGGTGCGTCACGCGCGGGGAAATCGGTGCGATAGTTGCGAGTTGTGTGAAGAAAGTGATAACAGTAGAATGGTGCAGTGTGATGGTTGCGACACATGGTTCCACTTTTCCCCAAAGTCACTGAAGGAATTTCAGACATTAGTTGGGCTTGTCCCCTTTGTGCAGACGATCAAGAGGAAATTAACCAACCAAATTTGGATGAAGATGCCCTAGCGGTGGCCAATAATCCACCCGCAAAGAACGCTAACGATACAAAGACATGCGGAAAGAAGAGCAGTAAGAGGAGTGAACAACGGAAGGTCAACTTGAGGCTGCAGAAGCTTGAGGAGCAAAAGAAATTGGAGGAAAAGTTTTTGGAGGAGAAATATACAATCTTGGAAGACTTCGAAAGTGATGGCGAGACGGTTCTGGACGACGATTTCCGAAGTTTCCCAGTGGGTCAGAGATACAGAGCATGGTGGAGCAGCTCAAGACTCCGGAGTCGTGGAAGAAGATTAGGCGCAAGCTTCGTGGTCCTATCTTAGGACGGGTTTCTACGCTACCGTGATTGCCGTTTAGACCGCAGTGTAGTCCACATCCATCACGCGTTGGTGCAGCGCTTTCAACTACGCATCGTGAACCTACCTTCGGAAGATACAATCTGTATTCTCAACCGAAGCCAGCTAGCCGCACGACAAGCGGCATCTAGAGATTTGCCGGAGTTCGCTGGAAACCCCGAGGACTGGCCACTTTTTTCTCAATGTACGTGTCGTCAACGCAGATGTGCGGCTTCACCAATGAAGAAAACATGCTGATACTTCGGAAAGGAAAAGCACTGGAAGCTGTAAAATGTCGGTTGCTACATCCGTCTAATGTGTCTGGAGTCCTTTCGACGCTGAAGATACTATATGGCAGACCAGAAGCGACCGAGAAAGTCTCTAGAACTTCATTCCATACGGAATCTGCAGTAAACACCAGTTGTAACGTTCATCAACCTCTGGCAAACAATGTATTGTTCCGAATCGTTCCAGTGGTACTTCACGGTCCGACGAAGATGATTCGAACATACGCGACGACGGTTCGGAGCTTTCGTTAATGGAACATTCTCTGGCAGAAGAACTTGAATTACAAGGATCTAGAAATGCGCTCTGCTTGAAATAGACGGGGGGTGCGCGAAGAATGAAGAACGAGTCTGCGAAAAACACATCCCAAATGTACAAACTACCGGATGTTCGATCTATTCAGAAGCTATAAATCCGACCGCAAACCCTAAACCAAGCCCGCAAGACAGTCACATATCCTAATTGGTCTCGACAACGCGCGACTATAGGAGCCAATAGCAGTCAAAACTCGTCTGGGATGGATTGTCTACGGGACATGCTCTTCCAATAATCATGACGAGAGCATGTTAACTACCATGCGGTGCAATTATGCAAAAGCAACGAACATTCAGACAAAAACCTCCACAAAGCCAAGAAAAACTATTTCGCGCTCGATAGCATGGGTATCCAGAAGCCTGACAAACTACTGCCTTCTGTAGAGGACCAGCGTGCCATGGACATTCTTGGAGCAGTGACAAGGCTCAAAGATGGGCGCTTTTAATCGGGTCTGCTTTGGAAGTATGATGCTGCGCTGCTACCCAACAGTAAGGCGATGGCTCTCAGGAGATGGGAGTGTTTAGAGCGGCGAATGAAGAATGATAAATGTTTGGCAAAAGCACTCCGCACAAAAATGGTCGAGTATGTGCAGAAAGGTTATGTCAGGAAATTGACTGCAGATGGCTTCAAAAACTGCCAACCACGCGAGTGGTACTTGCCAGTGTTTCCGATATACCACCAAAACAAAAAAAAGAAGGGTTGGTCTGGGACGCAGCAGCTACAGTCCACGGTATCTCCTTGAATTCAGTTTCACTGAAAGGACCTGACCAGCTAAGTTCCCTATGGCCAGTATTGATCCAGTTCCGAGAGCATCGAGTTGCGGTATGTGGAGATATAAAAGAAATGTGGAAGGAAGATGCCAATAAAATGTCGCCGAAAGTGTGGATGGTGAAGACATTTGGCGCCTGCTGCTCACCATCAACAGCCCAGTATGTCAAAACCATCATCGCGAAGCGATTTGAAAGCGAGTTCCTGCAAGCAGGTGATGCCATAGTGCGAAAGCACTATGTTGACGATATGCTTGCTAGCGTTAAAACGGGGGAGGAACATATAAAGTTGGCGCAGGAAGTGAAATACAAACATGCAGCCGGAGGATTTGAAATGCGCAATTTGATATCGAATTCGTCGGTTTGTCGTGGCTTCCTTGCATGAAAGAGCGGCTATCGAGAAGAATCTCAGGATTGGAGAAGAAAATACGATGACGATCTGCTAGCTATCCGGACGCCGTCGATCAACTAAGCATGAGGTACTTCGAACACCCATGATGACGTTTGATCCGCTGGGATTCATTGCCTAATTTCTCATGTTACCTGAAAGAATTATTGCAGGAGATATGGAGATATTCTGTTGGCTGGGACACCCCCATTGAAGAGTCACAGTTCCAGAAGCGGCTAACATGGCTGAAAATTCTGCCGGAAGTAACCAATGTCACCAAAGTAACCTTTTCTCGATAAATTCGATGTACTTAGAGTTCAGGGCCGAACCGGGGCCTGTCAATTGATTGATTATGACGTAGTTAATCCAATTATCCTTCCTCGTAATCACCACGTTACTAGGCTGATAGTTCATCACTACCATCGTCAAAACCATAACACTGTTTTCAACAAAATTCGTCAGCGATACAGAATACCTCGCCTCAAGTCCGTGTACAATACGGAAACAATGCCAGAAATGCATGGACGACAGAGTAACTCCACTACCACTAGCCATGAGTGATCTGCCACTTGTTATATAAAGTGATCAAGGTACTTTTTTTTGCTGAAATTTCTAACATATTTTATCTGTACAATTTTCTTAAGATTAAAACCAGCTCTGTACTCCCTTCCGCTTGATAAATGATTGAATATTTTATTTGTTTTGTAAAATGTATTCTGATAAGCACTCGACATTTTTGAACTTTTGTTCCCAAATTCACTAAATAATAATAAAACGCCGAATATTTTTTTAATGACTATGGTTCGTCAACCACTTATTAAGTAAACGATTTTTTATAAGTTTTTTACAATACAATTTTATTCTATTTTCTTTTTACAACTCTACTTGGGATTAGCTCGCTAACATGTTTTTTAAAAGGTTTTATACTGTTGAAGAACCTGAAATGCTTCAAGGATCCTATATTTTTTTTTCTAACAGACACAAAGTGTGGAACACAAAAGCGGAATTATCAAGTTCCTACGAATTTTAGTGCAATATCCTGTTAGACCAACTTATAGAAACATTGAAGCTTTTTAGGTTCATAAAAATTTGGAATTGGAAATAACCTTTGAAAAAAGTTATAAGTAAATCATTCCCATGATACCCTAACGCCATTTCTCCACACTGCTCAGAACCAAATGTTCGAGTGACTGGGCGATGAAAGGAAAATCAATTCACGCTGCGAAAAGAACTCCTTGAAGCTTGAGTTAAAATAAGTACATTTCCACTCAATTGTTGATTCTTTTAAAGGGTGTACGGAATCAAATTGCACCACTTTCAAAAGTCGATAACATTTCACCTACTGGGCTGATTACAACGAAATTTTGTGAAAGACGGCTTCAGCATGTGTTATTCACACTGCGTGAATTTCATTAAGAAACTTCCAGTAGTTTTGAAAATACAGCCGAAGGAACAGGACGTGTGAAAATAAATCTTGCGCATTCACCACCATATTCCATATCTTATAAAAAGATGTTAGTAATCCAATTTTTTGCCTTTGACTCCGATATCACCAGAATTGCGGCAGATTGAAAGATACTGGTCTGGAATGAAAACACGAGCTTCGGAAGCCTCCAAAATTGATTATTACGGAACATAAAATGTTAATTTGGCCTTTCGCGTCAACATTTCGTATTGGTTTCTAACTCCAACGTTAACATTTTCGTTTATCCGACTAATACAGGTAAACTTTTCAAAAAACTTTCTGTTTTGTCGCTTCTATAGTAAACAACCAAAATCAAAAAAAAAAAAAAAAGCGCTGAAATCTAATTTTGGACTGATATTTGTCAGATTTTGAGAGAGCATCAATCTCATTGTTCAGGCCGGTTCACGCTGCAGCACTTTTTTGATTTTTTGTTTTCGATTTTTGTAATAGTTAGAAGCGTCAAAAAATATGCACACTCAGTTTTTAATTCTGCACCTCGGCAAAAATCCGCACAGCCGTCTGCCCAGCAAACAAAAAACTGATATTCCGGGAAAAATGACGTTTGTTAGCTGATTTGCGGCAAATTATTTGCCGATTTTCAGCAACTTTGACAAGAATCTCGACAAAAACATGTTTTCTGGGGCATGGCTGCGAATCTCGGTTAAAGTTTAACATTTAGCGGAGATCCCGGTAAAAAAAATTAAGTGTGTGATTTCTTTGGGAAAGTTGACTTTAATTAAGTTAAATAATCGACTGCGCTATAAAATTAGTTAATTTTTTTGTTGGGATAGATTGCAGGATGAAAAATGTTAGTCAGGGACATGTACAAAATCTTATGAGTTCATTTAAGAAAAAAGTTTCAGCATTTGGATGTATTTAAGAATTATGTACAGTAAAACAGTGATACATAGTCAAAGCTTCTATATTGTATTTCAGTCCCTGAAAATTTCATGACAATCGGTTGATAGACTAATTTTTGACGAGTAGTTCAAAGTGGTGCAATTTGATTCCGTACACCCTTTACATTGAAGCTTATGAGAGCAGAATTTCTAAGGAACTCTTGTTGTAATTTAATGAAGCAGTTTTAGAGGAATTACGTACAAACAGTTACATCACAGATACAGTTTTAAGCGCGTTCGTTGGCAAAAGTGAGGAAAAAACTGTGAGAGTGCATGAATAAATTAACCGGTAAACCACATTGTTAAAAACGTGTGAATAGATGGGAAAAGTAAAATGAATAAACTAACGTTCCAATTAGAAACTAATCTAATGCGACCTCATAGTTTCATATGGGAACATGGAAAGTTTATGTTCAGGTGCATGACACTACCATGGAATTATAATCCGCCAACTATAACATAACATCCCCAAT
Organism: Armigeres subalbatus; assembly: GCF_024139115.2. NCBI lineage: Eukaryota > Metazoa > Arthropoda > Insecta > Diptera > Culicidae > Armigeres > Armigeres subalbatus. Next base: position 335,071,275 of record NC_085141.1, read on the forward strand.
GGATCAACGGACTAGGATAGCAGTATGCATTACTTTTCCTCACCCATCATAGTTTCAGGTTTTATGAAATTATCATTTACATGAGATGACTTTTTCGCAGATTCCCGTACCGGAGGGTGTGGAAAAGTTTGTTTCATTTTCTCGCCGTCAGGGCAGGATCCAATGTTAAACAAAACAATGTGCGTTGAACTCTCTGGAGCGGGCAAAAAAGCCCCCTGTCTCAGTGGTGCTTTATGTTTCGCGAAAGTTCGAGCCTTCACGGTGTTCCCGATCCGATGGCAGCTTTCCCCGGGTGCAGCGACTTGTTGAGCAGCGCTCTCCCCGAAAGGGATGGATGGTTGAGAACAGCACAACATTTTCCCGCAGCCTTAAGCCAAACTGGTGATGAGTTTTTGCCACACAAAAATATCACACAAGCTGTGTTTTTTTTTCTGGAAGTAAAATCAGGTTGTCATAATGAGGTTGCTTTTTGGCGAAAAGTTCACAGGAATTGTATTTCTCCAGGAGCGTTCAACGTGGGTAGCTAATTAATTGTTTGCCTCAATTATAATTTTCCGTTATTTCGTCATGCTGGTTTCTGGGCATATTCCTAATCCATGTCATTGTAGCTAGTGAATTTTTGTTCTAAGGGATCTAAATGCCAACAGTATTCAAACTGGTATGTTATTACCAGACACCGTTCGTTCTATTGTTGTCCATAAACTGTTAATCAGGGTTTGGAAATTAGTAAAAAATGGACCATTGATGTTGACAAAATTCAATCAATCAAATAAATCTTTTTCAAATGTTTAATACATTTTCTAGAAAACAGAGACAGGGGCCCATCCCCATTTCTGGTTACACCAACGTGTTTGCCGAGCAGTGTAATGCATTTTAAATTAGCCGTTTTCCTCGACTTAATCCTTCCTCCATTGTGTGCTTTCTGTGAACCATGTGGCAGGCAACAACAATTGGAGCGAAGCACACTCGATGGGATTACTTTTCAACAATGCGACGCGAACCATCCACCAGGAACAGAAATAACAAATTATAACTTTTTTCCCACCCCTGCCTCCGGGCGCAGTGCCATATCGTCATCAACGTCTTCGCCATTGTTGGGTGAAAATGAGTTTTTATTCGTTGGAAGCCTCACGGCCACAACCTCATTCGCGGCGTGCTTTAATAAGTTATGAAATCGCTACACCATAAAGATAGGCCGGCCCACTCACCTATAATACAAATCGGCTTGCGGATGAACCGCAGCCGGCCGCAGAAGCCCATGTACTTGGACCGGCAGCCGGCCGACCAGAGCCGCACCAGGTATTCCACGCCGAAGAACACCACCAGGCAGATCTCCATCCAGAATAAGGTCTCGTTCGCGAACTTACTGTACTCCTCGATCGTCGATAGCACGCTAAATATCAGACACACCAGCACGAGCATAAACCTGGAATGATAGAGGAGAAAGGGAAAATTAGTCGAAGCGTCAGTCAAATTGCAAATCCTAGTTGGGTGGTTTTAAATAGTTTTACAATGCTTTATTTTCCAACAAGCTATATCAAGGATATAACAAGGATTTTGTGTTTGGTGTGTTTCTTTCGATCAAAAAAGTTATCAATACTTAATAAAACTCAAAGATGTTCAAATTCAAAAATAAATTATAAAGACCAGCACCACACAGCTGTAATGGTGATGGCATTTTTCGCATATTTTGGGGAGTGTCAAATACATTTATTAGGGGAATTGTGTATAGATTTTCTCCATTGTTATTATTCCTAAAACTAATCCTATTTGAATAAATATGAAAAGTATAAGCTAAGTGAGCATTTATATTTTTTTCAATCTAAAACCCCGTACTTGTTTCCTTTGTGAAGCAATTTCATGTTTTCCACGTACTTTTCATACATGACCGACGTTTGGAATATGTTTGGGATGTTTATTTTTGATATATTGGTTAAAACAATTGAGAAACTCTTAAGCTTTATATTCTCTTTGATGATGTGGCCAGCAGTGATCCGTCAAGTATTTACAAATTGTTGAGTTTGTGGAATAGAGAGAACATACAAACAACATAATGTATTTGAGAAGCAAAGTAGTCATGAAAGCAATATTGATGATTATCGTGTTGCGATTCAGTGATACAGACGTTCAGAACGAGCGAGGTTGATAAGCAGTGAACAGAGGAACGAACATGTGCACCTCCGTCCAAGGATGACAAAACTCAAAATAAGCACCAATGTAGATGTTCAGGAACGTCACAAGGACAAGCAAATCATTTCCGATTCCCTCAGGACAGGAAGATAGATTGTTATTGCCTTCCTAACGGAGTTTCGACAACGGTAGAAAATTGATAATCATTTCACCCAGAATTGATACCGTATTATGGCGGAGATTTATTTCTTAGCTGGACCTTGTAGTCATGACTATGATGGAGCCAAACATTCAAGCATACTACAATGCAATTCTACAAAATACTCAACATAAAATGGTGAATGTGAGTGTAGGAAAACGACAAAGAACAGATAAATAGGTAGGAAACCCAAAGAAAACTGAAAAACAGGCACAAAATAAACGACATTTGATTTAGAAATATCGATAAAAAACGAAGCAGATATCATACTTACTTATGGGTCCTGTACACCTCCGGTGGTGCAAAGGACCGACTTTAAAGATTTAAATCCGGAGCGATGTCCAGCTATCGCCTTAACCTGTTGCCAGGTTAGATTTCGGTCGACATCTTTTATTTTTTTGCCTTTCTCGTACAACAAAGTTGTACCGAAAGGCTATATGATCACTCCGAAAACGAATTTTTGATATTTTATTGAGGCTTCGCCGCCATGCTGCGATGTCCCGCAGGGTTCCAGTCTAATGCTTGTTTACTGATTTCGTTTTCGCTCCTACGTAGTGTGTGGCCGACGCAGTTCCACTTCCGGTCCCGACTTTCTGTTGCTATCGGCCTCTGGTGACAACGACGATGGAGCTCGTTGTTTGAGATCCAGTTGTGAGGTCACCAGGGCCGAATAGGAAACAGGCATCTGTTAGTGAACACAGCCTTTGAGCCTTTGAGTGTTCTCCACTGATACACACATACATACATACATACAGATTTCACGTTAGAGTTGAAAATTCGTATTTTGGTGAGTTCTCTTCTGCCTGTTTTTCCAGATAATTCTTAAACTCGCAAAGGGAGCCCTTGCTTTCTTGATCCGTGCGCCTGTGTCGATCTTGGTACCGATCTTGGAAGTTTTCAACATTCTTCACTGATTGTCCGGCTGCTGTGAAACTGGAAGGGGACGCCGTGTTTAAGATTTGGCTTAGCTACACATATCACAACTTTCCATTATGACCACCACCACATCTTTCTAGTTTTGGGCATGATCGGTACGATAAGAGACTAATAACAGAGTAAGATTTTTGGGTAAGTTTTGGAAAATAAATAAGCACCTTCATGCGGCACATCAAGCTTCATGATTTCAAAAGTTATGGCATTCTATGGTAGTTTTGTATAGACCTGTACGCCGCTGCTCACACAACAAAAATACTTTTGAAAATTGTTTTTAACATATGTTTTATCGGGTTTATTGAAAGCACCTGCGATTTTTAAGGCCGATTGATTTATAATTTTTATACTATCACTTTGAAGTTTAAGCACAGCCTGAGAAATCAATTGTTTTTCAGGAATTTTAGGAATTGCTCCTAAGAAATCCATTCCTGGAGGAACTTCTTAAGGAATTCCTGGAGGAACTTCTGGACGAATTTCTGAAGGAACTTCCGGAAAAATTGCTGGATGAACTTCCGGAGGAATTCCTGGAGGAACTTCCACAGGAATTCCTGGAGGAACTTCCCGAGAATTCCTTGAGGAACTTCCGGAGGAATTCCTGGAGGAACTTCGGAGGAATTTCTGGAGGAACTTCCAGAGGAATTCCTGGAGGAACTTCTGAAGGAACTTTCGGAGGAATTCCTGGTGCAACTTCCGGAGTAGTTCCTGGTGGAACTTCCGGAGGAATTCTTGGAGGAACTTCTGGAGAACTTTCGGAGGAATTCTTGGAGGAACTTCCGGAGGAATTCCTGGTGGAACTTCCGGAGGAATTCTTGGAGGAACTTCCGGAGGAATTCTTGAAGGAACTTCCGGAGGAATTCTTGAAGGAACTTCCGGAGGAATTCTTGAAGGAACTTCCGGAGGAATTCTTGAAGGAACTTCCGGAGGAATTCTTGGAGGAACTTCCGGAGGAATTCCTGGAGGAACTTCTGGAGGAATTCCTGGAGGAACTTCCAGAGCAATTTCTGGAGGAATTTCCGGAGGAATTCCTGGAGGAACTTCTGGAGGAATTCCTGGAGGAACTTCCAGAGGCATTCCTGGAGGAACTTCCAGAGGAATTCCTGGAGGAACTTCCAGAGGAATTCCCGGAGGAACTTCCAGAGGAATTCCTGGAGGAACTTCCAGAGGAATTCCTGGAGGAACTTCCAGAGGAATTCCTGGAGGAACTTCCGGAGGAATTGCTGGAGGAACTTCCGGAGGAATTCCTGGAGGAAATTCCAGAGGAATTCCTGGAGGAACTTCCAGAGGAATTCTTGGAGGAATTTCCGGAGGAGTTCCTGGAGGAACTTCCGGAGGAATTCCCGGAGGAACTTCCGGAGGAATTCCTGGAGGAACTTCCGGAGGAATTCCTGGAGGAACTTCCGGAGGAATTCCTGGAATAACTTCCGGACGAATTCCTGGAGGAACTTCCGGACGAATGCCTGGAGGAACTTCCGGAGGAATTCCTGGAGGAACTTCCGGAGGAATTCCTGGAGGAACTTCCGAAGGAATTCCTGGAGGAACTTCCGGAGGAATCCCTGGGGAACTTCCGGAGGAATTCCTGGAGGAACTTTCGGAGGAATTCCTGGAGGAACTATCGGAGGAATTCCTGGAGGAACTACCGGAGGAATTCCTGGAGGAACTACCGGAGAAATTCCTGGAAGAACTTCCGGAGGAATTGTTGGAGGAACTTCCGGAGGAATTCCTGGAGGAACTTCCGGAGGAATTCCTGGAGGAACTTCCGGAGGAATTCCCGGAGGAACTTCCGGAGGAATTCCTGGAGGAACTTCCGGAGGAATTCCTGGAGGAACTTCCGGAGGAATTCCTGGAGGAACTTCCGGAGGAATTCCTGGAGGAACTTCCGGGGGAATTTCTGGAGGAACTTCCAGGGGAATTTCTGGAGGAAATTCCGGAGGAACTTCCGGAGGAACTTCCGGAGGAATTCCCGGAGGAACTTCCGGAGGAATTTCCGGAGGAACTTCCGGAGGAATTCCCGGAGGAACTTCCGGAGGAATTCCCGGAGGAACTTCCGGAGGAATTCCAGGAGGAACTTCCGAGGAATTCCCGGAGGAACTTCGGAGGAATTCCCGGAGGAACTTCCGGAGGAATTCCCGGAGGAACTTCCGAGGAATTCCCGGAGGAACTTCCGGAGGAATTCCAGGAGGAACTTCCGGAGGAATTCGGAGGAACTTCCGGAGGAATTCCCTGAGGAACTTCCGGAGGAATTCGGAGGAACTTCCGGAGGAATTCGGAGGAACTTCCGGAGGAATTCCTGAGGAACTTCCGGAGGAATTCCCGGAGGAACTTCCGGAGGAATTCCGGAGGAACTTCCGGAGGAATTCCCGGAGGAACTTCCGGAGGAATTCCCGGAGGAACTTCCGGAGGAATTCGGAGGAACTTCCGGAGGAATTCCGGAGGAACTTCCGGAGGAATTCGGAGGAACTTCCGGAGGAATTCCTGGAGGAACTTCCGGAGGAATTCGGAGGAACTTCCGGAGGAATTTCCGAAGGACCTTCCGGAGGAATTCTCGGAGGAACTTCCGAGGAATTCTCGGAGGAACTTCCGGAGGAATTCCCGAGGAACTTCCGGAGGAATTCGGAGGAACTTCCGGAGGAATTCGGAGGAACTTCCGGAGGAATTCCGGAGGAACTTCCGGAGGAATTCCTGGAGGAACTTCCGGAGGAATTCCGGAGGAACTTCCGGAGGAATTCGGAGGAACTTCCGGAGGAATTCCGGAGGAACTTCCGGAGGAATTCGGAGGAACTTCCGGAGGAATTCCTGAGGAACTTCCGGAGGAATTCCTGGAGGAACTTCCGGAGGAATTCCCGGAGGAACTTCCGGAGGAATTCGGAGGAACTTCCGGAGGAATTCGGAGGAACTTCCGAGGAATTCCCGGAGGAACTTCCGGAGGAATTCCCGGAGGAACTTCCGGAGGAATTCCTGAGGAACTTCCGGAGGAATTCCTGGAGGAACTTCCGGAGGAATTCCGGAGGAACTTCCGGAGGAATTCCCGGAGGAACTTCCGGAGGAATTCCCGGAGGAACTTCCGGAGGAATTCCCGGAGGAACTTCTAGAGGAATTCCCGGAGGAACTTCCGGAGGAATTCCCGGAGGAACTTCCGGAGGAATTCCCGGAGGAACTTCCGGAGGAATTCTCGGAGGAGCTTCCGGAGGAATTCCCGGAGGCATTCCCGGAGGAACTTCCGGAGGAATTTCCGGAGAAATTCCTGGAGGGACTTCCGAAGGAGCTTCTGGAGGAATTCCTGGGGGAGCTTCTGGAGGAATTCCTGGAAGAACTTCCGGAGAAATTCCCGGAGGAACTTCCGGAGGAACTTCCGAACCAATTCCCGGAGGAACTTCCAGGGAAACTTCCGGAGGAATTCCCAGAGGAACTTTCGGAGCAATTTCCGGAGGAACTTCCGGAAAAACTTCCAGAGGAACTTCCGGAGGAATTCCTGAGAAACTTCCGGAGGAATTCCCAGAGAAACTTACGGAGGAATTTCCGGAGGAACTTCTGAAGGAATTCCCAGAGGAACTTTCGGAGGAATTTCCGGAGGATCTTCCGGAGGAATTCCTGGAGGAACTTCCGGAGGAACTTCCGGAGGAATTTCTGGAGAAACTTCTGGAGGAACTTCTGGAGGAATTCCTGAAGGAACTTCTGGAGGAATTCCTGAAGGAACTTCTGGAGGAATTCCTGAAGGAACTTCTGGAGGAATTCCTGAAAGAACTTCTGGAGGAATTCCTGGAGGAACTTTCGGGGGAAATCCAATTATTGGCATCTCCTTAGGAATTCCTTGAGGAATATAATGATAATGATAATCTCCTTAGAAATTCCTGAGGGAACTTCTACCGGTTCAACTGTTTCTAATAATTGACCCTTGAACCGTTACTCGGGAATTCCATTTACCGGTTCCAATCGGTCCAAATGCGGTCCAGGAAATACAAAACTATCAAATAATGTCATAACTTTCGAAATCATAAAGTTTTAAGTGCCGTATGATGGATTTTACATATTTTACTTATTGGACCTTTAAACCGGTACTATTTAAATATGTCCACCGGTTCTAATCGGTTCAAATACCGCGGAACGTCCGGAATCCGAACAACAGGCCATATTTTGGACCGATCAAATTCCTGATCATATTTGGTATACACGCAAAAAAAAGAGTTCCCATATTCGTGAGCCAGCAAAAATACACAGTGATTTATTTCATGGATTCGGGAGCACCAGTCACGTTTTCCAGAACGTTCCCGAAAACGTGACTGTGCTCCCGAATCCGTGGCTGTTGTTCACGAAAAAATACACCGTGAACTTTTTAGTTTACAAATTCATGAACGCTTTTCTTGCGTGTAGTTTTTGCGCCGTTTTCAATCAAAATATCTAAAATAATCATTTCCGGAGTATGCGTTCTGAGAAATGTCCAAAAGCTGACACCCATTTTAAATCCAGAATTACTCCGGAACCGAGTGGCCAATCCTGAAAATCCATAAAACTGATAAAACTTGAATAAATTCCGCTTCTGTTGGTGAAAGTTGGGATAAAAAATGTTAAAAAACAATAAATTTACAGCCAAAAAGATTTTTATTGTCGTTTTCAAAAGGAAGGTTTGTAATGGAATGGTTTATATCGAATAACTGAGTTTGCGGTAATAGCTGGTTAATTTATTGAATTCCTATCATCAAGGAAGATCAAACAAATGTATACCAGTTAAGCTTTACCTGTGTTTTGGGGTTTCAATTTGGCGAAAGGCTTAGGTTGCCAATAATTGAAATTTTCCTTATATTCCATATTACTGGCGTTTGTCTAGTGCAAGTATTATCAAAGCGTGCATACGTACCGAAGCAAATTAAAAAATCTGGTTTAATTTAAGAGTATATTCCCTGGAAATAGAAATTATTTATTATCGGGTCAAAATGCCAGTTTGTTATAAATAGATTGGTACAAAATTGTTTTTAACTATTTTAAGTCGCAAGAGGCAACATTTCACTTGGTGGATTTCTTCTGTCTAATCTAGTGTGAAAAAGGCAAATGCAAATGATTTCACCACCTCAAGTTTGTATTATGTAGTACCATATTTCGTTTGCAATTCCTTTAGAATTTCTCTCCTCTATACAGCGACAATTTTAAAGAGTCTGCTACAAGATGTTTGCTTCAGGGTCTATGAGTAGGTCCTCCACATTTGGTGACAGCACTTCGACATTAAGAAGCGAGCTTTTCCAACATATTTTTAATACCACCAAAATCCTTACAATGTTTCTTAAATGTCAGACCATTCGGCTATCATCCACAAACAAGACAAGGCGAGACGTCTTATTACTAATGTTTACAGGTTAAGCTCTTTGAGACTATGCTGGCTTGTGTAATAATTAAATGGTTTCAAAACACTCATCCGTATTCGAACCCAGTTACGCCGAGTACGCTTTCGCTTTACAGTCGCTCCATTGCGCGCTGAGCTATGGGAGTACCTTTGTGTGTGGTAAGTGCTCAGCTACGACTGACAAACGACGTAAAGCACGTACGATGTACTCTGCTGAAGTGCTGCCGAGTACCGCAGACGACGTCTACTCTGCTGTGGCGGTGTGCTGTGGTGGTTTGTTCAACAGGATATGAGATATTCATGTCAGATGATTAAATTCTGATGCAAAAAGCGCTGTAGGCGGTACTTTGAATAGATGGCTTGAAAGAAGGTCTTCCTCAAATGGGCCCGTATAGATATATTTTTGCACTTGGCAGTATTCGATTGGGCCTTTGAAATGATGCTACCAGAAATTGACAACACATGGGACTAGACAGATCATGTGCTCAACACATGTACATTATTTGGATTATTGAAAACTCTTGTTCGAAATTTCACTTCACTAATTAAAACTAGTATAGATACCGATGCAGTACCTACCGTAATTGTGAAACATCTTTGTACCTAACAAATGATTAAATCAGAATATAAAACATACCGTTGTGTGACCGGCAAAAAAAACACCCTTAACAGGCCGGCAGGGTACCCGGGTACCCACGAAACTAAAATGCTTATATCTCTGGAAATTTTCAACCGATTTCAACAATTTTGGGCTTATTCGATTCAGAATTTTCTCTTCTATAAAGATGTTACCAAGATGAACCGATCCGGTCAATTCGATTCCTGGAAAATCCGGATTTTCAGGAACATGTCCTGCATAAATGATACTGATCGTGGATTTCGATAGCTAATCAGCTATACGGGTATCAAACTTCTAGAATTTTCATCAGTAGATTGATTCTTATCGATTTGGGTCCATCAGAAGTGCAGATTTTCGATTGGCCATTCCAGAACAGGTTCCTCGAGGGGTCATAGGTGGCCATGAGCATTGTTCAATGGAACATCAACAATATGGGTATCAAAATTCATGAAATTAACTCTTGCGTATGTCCTTAATGATCCTAGGCTCACCAAACAAGTTGACTCAGGAGTGGCCATTCTGGAACAGGTTCCCCGGGTGCCGGGGTTGGCCAAAATTATTTCTCATTGGAACCCCAACAATATGGGTGTCAAACTTCTTGAAATTGTCTCAAGCGTTTATTTCTGATCTATTTGGGTTCATCAAACAAGTTCACCCCGGATCTCTAATTCCGGAATAGGTTCCCTGAGGAGTCAAGAATGTTCATTAACATTTTCAGAGCTCATTGTTTCAAATCAATTTATCTAGCGATGTAAGTGCAAAATAAATGCAAGGACCACTCATTGACGCCGGGTGACCAACAAGAGACCCACCATAAGATTCCGAACACCCGAAGATATGATCGATTCCAGAAGTTCTTCTAAACAAATGTGACTTTTCATAAACCGTTTGTTTCAACATTGTCATATCAAAACCAATACATGCACTACTCTTCGATCCTAGGTGGCCTCTATCTGATACTACGAAAGTTTGTTCTAGAAATTTGCGACTTTTCTTATAAACAATCCGTTGTAAAGTAATTTCCAGGGCCATTAATTGACTCCAGGTGGACACTAAGTTATCCTTGGGAAGCTCCGAATCATCCGGAGCAGGGATTAATTCTTGAAATTCGTCATTTGTTGTGAGAGCAAAATTAATGCAAGGGCTACCGGTTGGTCCCAGAATGGTGCTCCAGAAGTGCAGAGGCTTCCAGAGCAGTAGTCAATTATTGTAGTTCGTTCTAGAAACTTTCGAAAATCGTTTGTAATAGCAGTATAGAAGCAGAGTCTTTGCTCGCGCTTAGAAGCATAGGGTAGGGGCGTAACTGTATTGATCGATTTCTCTTCATCGATTTTATGTTTACTTCAGGTAGAAGATGCAATAATCCTTCATTACAACCATGAACTCGTCGAAGATAAAACGATCAAAACAGTTGCGCCCTTATGATTCTAAGCGCGAGATTACGAATATCATTCATTGATCCCGAGGGGCCACCAAGAAGTCCTCCTGAAATACCGAAAATCCCGAAGCAATCGTCATTTCTTAGATTTTGTTTTCTACAGTTGCGTAATTGTGAACCATTTTTTTGTAACAAAGTAAAAAAAGAAGGATAAGAGAGCGGGCTTGGTAATCATAAGGCTACTGCTTTTGCCTCATACGCAGGAAGTCGTGGGTTTAATCCAAAGTCCATTCCATTCTCCTACTTTGTATCTTTCTTTATATTTATCTCTAGCAATAGCTAGAACTGGAAATGGACTTCCATACCATTTCCATTTCTTTTCCTATACCTTCAACTTGACTATTCTAGCCGTTTCTGCTAGAATTGGAAATAAACTAAAGAGCTCGTTTCCTACATCCAATTAGAAATTCCATCAGTTGCTTTCTATCTATAACATTAACAGATCGTTAACCAAGACGGACCTCTGCTCTCGAACTTTAGCCCAACAATTTCAATAAATTCCGTACGAACAGAGGTATATTCGGCTTGCAGTGGGCGAGTGATTGCATCATCATTTCCACTCCCTTCCCTACATTGACTTGCATTCTGAGTCCACTGATAATCTGTTTGAAACAAAAATCTGTAACTAAATGCGCTCCCTCAGAAGATGAAGAAACTGGCTAGTCGAATCAGTTTCGTCGTTCCAGTTTCAAAATCTACCTGTCTGGCCGTGAAGGCCGATGAGATGTCGACGGATGAGATGCTTAGCCTGAAGATGATCCTTTATGAATTTCGGGAGTACAACTTGTAGACTCACCATCTGTCTATTGATTTCAAAGCAGCGTACGATTCAGTGAAGTGCTGAGGTAGTGCTTGATGGGGAAGTTGTTGAAGAATTTGTTTATCTTTGAACACATGACATGTGACAATGACGTTTCCTGTGAAGTGAAAAGACGTATTGCTGCTGAATAGGGGCTTCCTCGAATATTGGAAACGAAATTTTCTCTGATTCGTTAGGATGTAAAAAGAGGTGGACCGGAAAGCTTTTGGAGTTTTCGAACAAAAAGTGCTACGTACAATTCTCGATGGGAAATTAGAAAAAAAAAATGGGTGGCGTAGACGCATAAATTACGAGCTGTATCAAGTGTATAAAGAAGAAAATATTGTGAATCGTATAAAATACGGCAAACTCCAAAGGCCGGTAACTTAGTGCGAATGCCGGAAAAAAGAATAGCAAAAACAATATTCACCAGAGATCCGGATAGAGGCTAGCGACTTCGTGCTGCACTTCCACTGCTGCACGCGGTGGAATCGGACCTGGGAACCCTAAACGTTTATGAAAACTGGAGGAAAGTCAAAGGTTGTTTATAGCTTCTAGTGGAGTATCTTCACTTGTCATAAGACGATTTAGAACTATCCCATTCTATTCCACCACTTGAAGTGAACGAACGATTTATTGAAAGTCGCAGTATTATTGGATGTATTGTGGCCGTTTAGATTGCATCAACTATGCTCTCACATTTCTCAACAAGCGATATCTAAAAACTCACTACTTTCTAGGACGACTTAAAAATTGGCACATCTTCGAAAGTTCCGAAGCTTCCAGATGTTCACCTATCAGCCACACGGTTTCAATGAATGATGCTCGAATTGATTTTGATCGCACACAACTACAAAAAAAGTCGCAGCTTTCTAGGGCGAGTTTCTAGAATTGATTAACTTTTCGGCTATTCCTGAGCTGGAGCACCACTTAGTGGCCTCCCGGGGTCAACATTTGGTTCTTGAAATGATAAGTCGTTTTGTGAAACAGTACGGTATATGAGGATGAATTTAAAATTTGGCCCTTTTCTCAGAATGTTCCGGAGTTCCCGGAGGACCATTTAGCGGAGTTTTGCTCTCACATTCATAACAAACCACTGTATTCTAGGACGATATTCAAGAATTTGTATTTACTATGGGTGTTCCGGACATTCAGCGCCAGATGACCAATGGTGGTCAATGCGTTGGTCATGCAATGATGATCTCACAATGCTACAAAAAGTAATAGTTTTTAGGATTTCCAGAATTGGCATTACGCCAACAATAGATTCATAAAAAAACGCAACTTCAAAATATAATCTTCTACGGTGTTAGGCCATTTGGCCGAATGCCGTTTGGCCGAACGCCATTTGGCCGAGTAGTTAAAAAAAATACCTTAGTTTACGAGTGATCCTTCCCCCTACTTCCTTCTCTTTCTTCCTTCCTCCTTATTCCCTCTTTCTTCTTTTTTCCGTCCTTCACCTTCCTTCTTCTTTCTTCCTTCTTTCCTCATCCTTCTTCCTTCTTTCTGCTTCCTTCTTTCTTCTTTCTTTCTTCTTCCTTCTTCCCTCTTCCTTCCTCCTTCGTTTTTCTTCCTTCTTCATTCTTCTGTCTTCATTCTTCTTTCTTCATTCTTCCTTTTTCTTTTTTTCTTCTTGCTTCTTCTTTCTTCGTTCGTCCTTCTTCCTTCGCCCTTCTTCTTCTTTTTTCCTTCTTCCTTTTCCCTTCTTTTTTATTTCTTATTCTTTCTTCCTTCATTTTTGTATTTTTCTTCTTTCTTTTTCCTTTTTCCTTCTTACTTTTTTCTTCTACCTTCTTCATTCTTCATTCTTCAATTTTTCTTCTTCCTTCTTCCTTCTTCCTTCTTCCTTCTTCCTTCTTCCTTCTTCCTTCTTCCTTCCTCCATCTTCCTTCTTCTTTCTTCCTTTTCCCTTCCTTCGTCCTTCTTCCTTCTTCTTTCTTCCTTCTTCCTGATTCGTTCTTCCTTCTTCCTTCTTCCTTCTTCCTTCTTCCTTCTTTCTTCTTCCTTCTTCCTTCTTCCTCCTTCCTTTTTCCTTCTTTCTTCTTCCTTCTCACTACTCACTTCGTAAGGAAACGTATTTCAACTATTCGGCCCAATTACCCTTTCGGCCAAATGGCATTCGGCCAAACGGCATTCGGCCAAGTGGCCCTAAGCCTCTTCTACACCTGGTCATCTCTCCTGATGTTCCAGAACTTTCTAAAACCACTTAGTGGCCATCCGGGATGAATGAGTAGTCCTTGTATTGATTTTGTTCGCTCGTTGCTACAACACTTAAATTCTAAAAAGTCATAGTTTTCTAGGATAAACTTTCAGAATCGGCAAATTCTACTGATGTTTCGGAGCTTTCAGTGGTCCACTTAGTTGCCTTCTGGTGTCAGAGAGTAGTCCTTGCAATGATTTGGGTCTCAACACACGGATTACAAAAAATAACTGCAGCTTTCTTTTTTATTATTTATATTTATTTTATTGAAAAGTATTTATGGCCACTTAACACCCAACGGGGTCCTTTCCTGCAATGGAAGCTATAAAGTCAGCACGTCTGGTGGCTTTCAAACAATCAGAAACACACTGCTGAGGCAATTTCAAGAAGTTTGATGCCCATATTGTTGAGGTTCCATTGGGAAATGTCCATGACCACCTGTGACCCCTCGAGGAACCTGTTCTGGAATGGCCAATTGAAGATCTGCACGTCTGATGGACCCAAATCAATAAAAATCAACCTGTTGATGAAATATCAGGAAGTTTGATACCCATATTGCTATTTACCTATCGAAATCTACGATCAGTATAATCTATGCAGGACATGTCCCTAGAAATCCGGATTTCCCGGTGATCCGAGGGTCCGGCCCGGTCCAATCCTAAAACAGCATGATAAAGGACAAAATTCTGAATCGATTGAGCCTAAAATGGTTGAAAACGATTAAAAATTGCCTAAGATATAAGCATTTTAGTTTCGTGGGTACCCGGGTACCCTGCCGGCCATTTAAAGGGTAAAAAAATGTCGGAACCCCTCCCTCCACCCCTCCTTAATCAAAATTTCAGTTAACCCGTACAATCGATTTTGGCCGTCATTATTGTGGATATGACAGAGTTTCAACCTCCTACTATGAAAATTTATTTAGATATCGCGAATTAAATTCCAAAAAGGTACCCGGGTACTAGGGTGGTCTAACCGGTAGTACCGAAACCGGTAATACCGGTATTACCGGGCAATTTTGGGTACCGAAAATGCCGGTATTAGAGACGGAAAATACCGGTATTTTCGGTAATAAAAATTTTGCTGTCGGTATAAAAATCTGACTTTTTCTTCAATGAATATTGTTGATATCGTCCAGAATTTGCCCACAATGTATGAAATTTTGAAAACGGTACGAAAAGCAGTAGTTCTTTTCCGTAAATCACCTATGAAAAACGATTTTCTGCAAAAATATGTCCGTCCTGAGTTCGAAAAGAATTTGAATTAGTGGCTAATGCCAAGGCACGCTGAAATAATTCAAGCCCTGGAACATGTTCAAGCTGTTGTGGAACTACTGTTCTGTGAGTTCTGCACTCTATATGAAGCCGACATGACGTTCCAATTTACGTTGCAACTATTATCAAATCCAGCCATAGATATTTTTACCACTATTTCGATGTTTTTAAGGAATGAATCCAAGAGAGACGATCCAAATACGACGATCTTTTTGATTTTTTGAATAATTCTGCCGTGAAGCAATTAATCAGAAACGATTTTGGCATTTTCTTCAAGGCATCCAGATAACTTTGATTAAGCATGCGTATGGGATCTTGAAGCGTCTAATCATTCCTGATGCGATCGTTGAAACTGAGACAACGACCATACCTGACGATCGGTACGAAGAAGATGCCTCTATAGATACATATTCATATATGAATATTTTTCTGATTCTTCGGTTAAAGAACAACTTGTGAAGAGACTGTAGCAAAGCAAAACACTTGCGTTGCTGGTGGCAAATACGTTAACGCGGGATCCTTGCATACAATCCGTAACGAATTCTCCTATTATGAATCGGAAGGGAATCCGGGCAAGTATTTGACACTGATTTTTGACGGTCTTGGAACCATTCGTCCTACTTCGGTTGAACCAGAGAGGGCATTCTCAGTAGTTAGCAACATTGCTAACAAAATCCAATGCGGATTGGGAGACGAGTCGCTCAGTATGTAATGTCTACTTAAGTTTCGCTTGGCTCAGCTTAACGAGCAATGATTTTAACATTTGAAGTTTGTCAACAAACATTGTTTTTCATCCAGAAGTTCAAATCAAAAGTTTTTCTTTTACTACCTGAAATTTTCACAAAAACCGGTATTCTACCGGTATAACCGGTATTGGCTCCAACAAATACCGAAAACCGGTATTTGACAAAAATTACCAATACCGACCACCCTACCGGGTACCCAGCCGGCCACACAAGGGTTAATTAGATTATGTTAACGCAAATAGTATTGTTTTATTTTGTGGATGCGATCAGGTTTTACGCATATCAATAAATAAAACGAAATGGAAATTGCAGCAGCTATGTTAAAAGTATAGACCCCATCAAAAATAATATTTCAGTGCTACTACTTCAAACTGCGATATAAAATAAACAACGACTTCCAGTATATTTAAGAGCCATAACATCATTGTTAACGACAAGACCAACAATAACCACAGATACTTCGCAGCTATTATTTCTGATTTGCATAATAAAAAGCGGTGACAAGAAAAAATCAATCACCTCAGAGGAAAACCTTTCCGGTTCATTTGAGTTCAATTCTCTGTTCATATCGGATGTAGAAAATGGTCGCCTTTGCACCCTCTGCCATCAACCATTCAGCTTGTTGGAAACCGTTATCTCCTCTTACGTTTACTACGACCCTTATTTGTGCGTCAACGCTTTTTCTAGCCCCGTTTCAATTCCCCAAGGAGATGAGCGACGGATCTTTTTTTTTCGGAAGAAAACATACACTTGCTGCTCCAGCACGAGGGAAAACTGCTCAATCATTTTGCGAGCAAGTGAACTAAACAAACGACTCAAAGAAAACTTGAAGCTGATATATTTTCACAAACTTTTCAAGCCCCACCAAAATCGCTGGCAACAGACTGCCATCTCGAGAGTGGAACATCGTTACATTCATGACCCTCCCTTTAACAAAGCTGACAAACTTTAAGAAAAGGGTAGCCCGGGTATAATCATGAGTGATTTACGTTGAATATTTTTTAAGTATATTTATTTAATGTGCCAAACAATATAACGTTGGTTCTAGAATAAAAGAAATAAATGGAAGCTTTTCTATCTAGTAGTAAAACTATTTTTTGAGTTTTTATTCACAGTCTTTTCTTATAGAAGGTAATGGAAATCTGCAACCAGGCACCTGGGGAAGACGATCCCAGGTAGTGTGGTGTTCGGATAATCACCCGCAATTAAGCAATACATCAGAGGGGAGCATTGCGTTTGCGCGGATTCGCCTCACCTACACGCCTCTCCACGCACCTACGTGTAGACTAAAATACTCGCCCACAGCAGCGGTAATCTATCACCAACCAGGAGTTTAAGGTACCTTGAAGGGGGCCAGTCTAGTGCGTCACTGCCTAGGTTGCACTTGCTCATAGTAGTAGCTCCCTCGTCCTGAAACAAGAGAACACCACTTGTTCGCCGAGTTTTGTGCACTTGTCCACCACTTGTCTCTACAGTCTACACATACCACAGCGTTCATGTAATGTTTTCATGCTATCCATCCTGATGGACCACAGATGTTCGAGTCCTGGGTGGGGTGTTGAGGATCATCCTTAGGAGAAAAGCTTAGCAATAGAAGGAGTACGCAAATCTTCGATATACATCTTCGGAAGACCTCGTTCGCAGTGTGCACATCTACCACATGGATATTTCCGTCTGAGTCTTGAAAAAAAGCAGTCACACGACTCAAATTCCACTTTAGTGATACCATAGTTCCACCACCACCATTACACCATCAATTCTCGGGTACTTATTCAAAAAGATGGATGTGATTTTGTAAACAAAGATTCAAACGGCGATTTGTCCGATCTGATGGCACATCCACTCAAACCAACATCACCAACAGGTAGCCGCAGGCTTTACTACCTGTCTGTGGTGATGGTTTGCGTGGGAGTACTATCAGATTGGCCAAATCGACGTTTGAATCTATGTTTACAAAATCACATATGTTTATTATAGAGAAGTATTCGCAGTATTGCTGCGCTGGACAAGTAAGTTTGACAGAGACTGTGGAAACCAAAGTTATCCACATCGATCTTCAGGAATGGCGGGGTTACCCTTTCGGGAGGCATTTCAGTCATCATCAGTTCCAAACATCTGGGTGGTACTCGCAACCTGGGTGACGTATTCGTGGAGAACTTTACGCACCAGGATTCTGCTGTTGGGGATCCAGATCCAGAATAGTTCTCTGCTACTTGCGATGACGACTTGCTGTCCGGAGCGAAGCATTTTCAAGTGGCAATGGCGGATTACCAACGTGGCGAGGGGATGACGTGGATCAGTGATCATTAATTGCTTCGGATTTTACGAAACAGTTGAATTTTGAAGCCAGCCGCTAACGAAGTGATGGTCTTTCGCCTCAAAACGTCAACCCGAAACCCATCCCCCCGGGACAAATTTTCAATTTTCAGGGAAAAGCATACTTCTTGAGAGGAGAGTACCAATTGTGGTAGGGCATCTTCGTAGACGAGTTTTCCGGAGTTTCGGTTCGTTCTTTGCGAATTGTGATGGAATCGGTCTTACAATGGAAAATAGTGATGATCGAAGCGAGAATATTGCGCCTAATGCAGTGACTTGCAAAACCCGTTTTAGCTTGTCAAAAAGACTGAAAGAGCCGAAAAATACCGTCGTCAACAATCAATAAACAATGAAAGTGAAGTCGAAAGCAGTAATCAATATCATTGACTTATTCCAGGCAAACGGCCACTTCCAAAAAGGGAATCTCAATCCCCGTTGATTGATGCCGAAAAAACATATTTTTTAAAAGAAGGAATCAAATCATCCATTGCCTCTATTCGGGTAAACGCTTCAAAGAGGAAATCACATCCACCTTTGTCTTATTTCGGGTCAACGCTCATTTTAAAATAAGGGATAAATTTATATGACAGGCAAACGCCAACATGAAAAGGTCGAATCACATCCACCATTGCCATATTCTGGGCAAACTCTTACTTTAAAAGAAGGCACATCATCCTTACCTTAATTGCCATTACCTTAATTCGGACAAGCGCCTACTTTTAAAGAAGGGATCACATCCATCATTGCCTAATTCCGGGCAAACGCTCACCTTCAAAGAAGGGATCAAATCCACCATTGCCTTATTCATGACAAACGCCTATTTTTAAAGAAAGGATCCCATCCACTATTGTCTTAACTCGAAAAGCGCCTTCTTTGAAAGAAGAGATTACAACCGCCACTGCCCTAATCTGGGAAAAGGCCTACTTTTCAAGAAGGGATCGTATGCACCATTGCTTTATCCGAGCAAGCGTTTTCTTTAAAAGTTGGGATCACATCCGCCATTGCCTTATTCTGAGCAAACGCCTACTTTTAAAGAAGGGATCACATCTACCATTGCCTTGATTGATAAACATTGCTTTTCGCTGAGCAACCCATGCTTCCAATGAAGGTATAACAATTACAGTTAAACCTCCATTAGTCGATATTGAATGGACCATCGACTCATGGAAAAATCGGGACTTAGAATAGAAAATCCTTGGAAATTTCTTCGAAAGAACCATCACAGTAACCCAGAGAATATTTTTTAATATGGCATAATTTGTCATAAAACATCGACTCATGGACGTTTGACTGTATCCTTGCTTCATACTAGGTTAACGCAAGTTTTCAGCGAAATGATTATGTCTTTTAAATATAATTATTGACAGAAGTGGCAAATTATGCTAGAACATAGTTTTCCGGCGAAACTGATACGGCTGATTCGTATAACGTTGGACGAATCGGAATCAAGCGTAGGGGTTGCTGATGAAGTATCGACAACATTTGTTACCTTAAATAGATTGAAGCAGAGTGATGCACTCTCGAATCTACTGTTCAATATAGTGCTCGATGGAACGATTGGGAAAGCTAGTGTGCAAAAAAACGGTACCATTATCACAAGATCGCATATTTTCCTGGGCTTTGCGGACGATATCGATAATGTCGGGATTGATCGCCGTGCCGTGGAAGAGGCTTTTGTGCCTTTTAGCAAGGATTTGACTTACGATCAATACCAGCAAAACGAAGTACATGGTCGCTGGCAATCAACGTGGGTTCATTAGTGGAGGTGGTAGTGAAATGATGCGAATGGTGAAAAATGTGAAGTGATAGAAGAATTTTTTTTGGAACATAGTGACGTGCAATAATGATGTTACCCGCGAAGTGAAAAGGCCTGTTGCAGCTACCAAAAGGGCTTATTACGGACTTCGTAGTCCGGGGTGGCATTGCGCACCTTGACTCGAAACGAGCAAACCATGCAAACTGTCATACGAAAGAGCTGTCGAAAGGAGATGCGCAATGAGGCCCCACCCAAGCAACACCTCTTGTTTCTCAGTGAGTAACAACAACTGTGGTGTGACTTACTAAAGGTCTGACTTATGCACAACGCATCGTATTTGGAACTCCTTTGTGACACAAAAAGCGCAAGAGGTGGAGCCTATTTGCAACATCTTGCGGCTACAATGATAATAAAAACACAAAAACCAACCGGGAATCGAACCATGGACCTTGAGATTTGCAACCTTCTATTATAACCATCACACCAACAAGTCTATTTGGAGATTCTTCTACAAGTGCACTACATAAACAACAAAGTCATTTGTAACTTCATTGTACCTTATACGGAACATGCAGGGGACTGTCAAAACTAAAATACTGCTCAGCTGAGCTCAAAGTGTTTTGCAACATTTCAAAAACATTGTCGTAACAGCAATGAACCGAAGTGTTATTAATTCTGCAACTTATCTGTTTTGTTTCTGATATGGAACACATCGAATTTTAAACCACCCAAGAAGTCAGATGAGTAGAATATTGCGACGCCACTTAAACGGAAATGAAACATTGTGATTTTCTGAAACTGGGAAGTGGCTTTAATGTGACTCGATGTATTGCCAGTGTCTTCAATGCAATTTATTAGGAACAATCGCCTATTTGAAAGATGTTGCGCCTGCTGCTTGGGCAGCTTAAGTCCCCTAGTCCGCAAACGAAGACAAAATTCGCGCTGTATAGTACTCTGATTTTTCCTGTGGCTTTATACGGCCATGCAACATGGACGTTAAAGGAGGCTGATCGGAGAGCTTTCTGAGTGTTTGAGCATAAGGTGCTGTGGACAATACTCGGCGGTTAACAGGAGGACGTAGGACGTAGGTCCATCGAAGAGCTGTAGCTCATTAAGTATAAAGTAAGTACCAACAGATGTTATATTAACCATTCTGTTTTTTTTTCTGCACCACTTAGTCAAACTACTAATTTAGTGAACAAATGCCAAATGGCCTTCATGCCAAAGGAACTTATGCCAAATTACGTTATGCCAAATGACCCACTGCCTTTAAATTTATAGATTTTTAAATTTAAAAAATATATTTTTGGATTTTTCGATTCTTTTAGATTGTGATTTTGTTTAGATTTAGATTTTGTATTTTGATTTGAGGATCGAAGTGTGCCATGGTTGAAGACGGATGTTTTTTTTTTTCGATCCGTCATTTTTCAGCAGCTTTTAATTCGAAATAATTTAGTGTTTTTTGTATAGTGAAAAAGTGTTACAGCCAGAAAAACCTTATAAAAAGAGTGTTGCTTATTTCCGAAGTGAATCAATTATAGACGAGGAAGTAGTGAAACCTTTCAGGATTGCTCATTTTCATGAAAACGAAAATTCGGTGAGTTCTATCTAATTACAGGGACCATTTGGGCGGCACCCCCTATTCCCGTTCGCAGCGTTTGTCGCTCGGGCGCATTACAACCGAATTACTTGGTTTGTAGTACACGGTTAGCATCTATAGTACACGGTAATTAATTGAGAATTTGTTTAAGTCGGGAAATAACCTAGAGTTCGGCTGGAACAAAATTATTAACAAAAGTAATTAAATTTTCCAATTATTCCCATCAACCCAAAGCTGCTGTTCCAACAAATCTCTTATTAAACGACTTCAATTTTTTCAAGTACTTTCCATATAAAGTCAAAAGAAATTTTGCCTTATAATTTACTAGGGATAACGATTATCAAGCTCAGTCAACCACCTTGCGCATGATAAAATTTACCATAAATTGTTATTTCTGTTGTTTTTTACAATAGTTCACAAAAAAATTTTCATAAAATGTACAAAGCTTGAACATATTAATATATTTGTTTGTAACCCGAGCAACAAAAATCAAACAAAATTGATTACAACTTGAATGTGACTAAATCAGGTCGTCACATATGACCTATGTGGAACATGTGGAAATGTTTATTTGGTGAACGTCTACGCAAAGTTCCAATTTTTCCAATAAATAAATCACAGTATTCCGCCAAAATCAATTTAATATTTCATCATCTGCTTGAAATAAAGCCTATTAGGATTATTTGACATGATCCAGAAAACCTCTGTGCTGAATGGTGGAAAGTTCTGAAGCTTCTTAGAAGACTCGGTGAGATCTATCCTTGTTCTCTTATAATATTTCAGTTAAATAAACTATGTGTTCTTTTCATGTCTCTTGAAAACCTTTTGTAGAACGTTTGTTTATGGTCATAATTATATCTCTTGACAAATTATCTGTTGTTCGTTCTATCAATACTAGCAGTATTAATTAACGTCAATGGGTCTAAAGTTAGATTGGATCATCGCTTTCACCAACAGTTTGGAGGTCGGATAACAATTTGTTCAAAAAGGTCTCTTACAATTTAGTTTTCTTGCCAATCAATCAATTCCCTTGTCTTAAATAAATTGCATTTGCAAGTAACTTTCACTCTTATATTCTATAGCTTGATATAATCTCTAAACCTCTTATTATGTTCATTGTGAACATTCTTTCCTTCAATTTTATAATGTGGTTATATTTGTTATGCTCTCTATATTACTTCTTATTCCTCATATTTTCATGAATAGATGATCTCTTAATTAGACTCTTGCAGATCTGACTGTATTTATGGTAGTTCTATTTTTGAAGCCAATAAATGTATTTAGAAAGCTTACTATTATATTCATAACTAATTGAATTTGACTTTATAGTGGACGACCTAAATTGATGTACACGTAGTAGCTGTTTATATTTCTAACCTTCATCGTTTTATCAATTTAAATACTCATAAAAATAACCACTAAATACGTACAGGGCATCGTTTGCTGCTATTGCCGCGGATATTGTGGGAGTCCCAGGTATCCGGTTTACGCTTTAGTTAGCAACGGTGGCTCTTCTCGACCTTCTACTTCCTTAGTAGATACTACGAATAAGGGCGTCCATGTGAAGTTTTGCTGTACCTGTTATGAACAACTAGTACATCCCATTCCCTACACTTTCTGAAGAAACATAAATGAAGTGAATCCTTTTTGTAGTACTAGTCTTCGTAACAAAAAGGGCACCATAACAGAGCATGCGATTTGATCAAATTATTCGTAGTACTACTTGATCAACGCCACCAGATGGGTGAGGAATAGAGAATGACGCACACACACACACGCACACATTTAGATTTTGTATTTTGATTTGAAGATTTTTAGATCGTGTGATTTTATAATTTTTGGATTTAAAGATTTTTTGGATTTAAGATTTCCAGATTGCTGGACCTTTAGGAGATTTAGGATTTGTAGATTTTGAGAATTCAAGATTTTTGAATTTTTGTATCTTTAGGTTTTTTAAGTTTTGGATTTTAAGACTTTTAGATTTTTATGATTTGATGTTTTTGAACTGTGAGGTTTTTAAATTTTAAGATTCCTTATTGAGCATGAGCATGATTGGCCGCCCACGGTTGCTACTCCGTTATTGCCAGGTCAGCTGTGATTACACAGAGAACCAACAGATGAAATTTGGGACTAACATCATCTTCAATGTGTAAAAACTGATGAACCAAAAATAAGCAATACCAGGGCCGGCCATGCCCGAATGCAGGTCAATTAAGGAATAGGTAGGAAACTGTTGACGTGATACTCGCTTTGATAGAAGCCGACGAGTTATCTGCACTTTCACGGGAAATCACCAAGATGTTGAATAGGGGAACAGACGGCTTTGGCAGGTTTTGTTCTATTATTGGCAGGGGGGTTTTTGTCGACCGAATTTTATGAAATTTGGCCACAATATTCTTTGATATGCAAAGAATGTTTAGGCCAAATTTGAGCATAACCAGTCATAAAAAACCCCCCTGCCAATAATAGAACAAAACCTGCCAAAGCCGTCATTACCCCTATATGGAGTAGGGAGTGCGGCAGGGTTCGTTTTGGTAAACGGTCTGCCGTGTATAGCGTGTAGTTTAATTTAAAACAAAAAAAAATCGAACGAACGCTAATAATTTTAATTTTCAACCGTACTACACAACTGGGTGTGAATTAAATTTTCACTTTCTGATTTATTTACTCACCCGCACAAAGCAGAATAAAATTACGGCGACCGGCCGATAGTTTGGCTTTCCGCACAAGGCAAAACTCTGGTTTTAAATGTTAAGATCCTTAATAAAAAGAAAAAGACAGGAACACCGTCTTCAACCATAAGTCGTAAAGACTGAACACTTAAAACCTAGCATGAGACAACGGACAGGACAAATAACACCCATCCTGATCGAAAAGTTCTCCACTGGTCCAGTTTCCTCCTTATCAGGGCGGGAATCGATCTCACACTCCATAGCACATGCCCTAAGTAACACCAAGCATTACAATATTGGACATATATCAATCATGCCGATGCTAAATGCTAATTGCATTAGATCAGTTTTAACTATGTGAAGTTGCATTTATTTATCAACTGTCAGACAACGATACTCTAAATCAGCATTACGAATGCAGCGATGCATTACTGATGCTTTATTTCAACATGTCAAAGTAATGAACCATTAATTCGGTCTTATAATTGCCCTTTTCCACTTTAAGTCAACTTTTAGGGCTGTGTTTTTTACAAGCATATATAGCTTCATGGTTACTTGGGCATCTAGACGATTGACATCGCTAACCGCACGGCCATGATAAAATTCTTCAGATTTTTTGGGTTTAATTGGTTCAGATTAATTTTTTCTGATTTTAAAATTTCTGCATATTTATTATATTTTTTTATTCTTAGGATTTAAGATTTTAGGATTTTTTGATTTTCAGAATTTGAGATTTTTAGATTTCTGAACATTTTTTTCTTCGAAAAAAAAAATTTCTTCCAAAAATTTTGTCTCTGGGGGGGGGTTTTATGCCCAAAACCACCCCCGTGGATTGCCTTGTAGTCGTGCGTCTTACCGCACGGCTGAGGAGGGCCCCATAGAATAGAATTATAGAATTACAGATGGTTAGGTTTTACATTATATGGTAGATTTATAGTTTCATAGATTCCTGGATTTATAAATCAAACTATAGATTTGAAATTTTTGTATTCCATTTTTTTAAATATTGATATTTTTCAACTTTTACTTTTTATTTTATAAAAAAAAACTTTTCTAGATCTTTGGGTTTTGAAATTTCTTAATTTCTACATTTTTAGGCTTGAATATTCGGTTTTTAGATTTTAGGATATCAAAATTTTAAGATGTTGAGATTTGAAGATTTTTTAATTTTCTAGTTTATGAAACTTTAATACTCTTTGATATATCTTTAATAATCTCTGAATTTTGAATATTATTTAATTAATTAAGAATATAATAATAACTGAGCTGACTGCCGATGAAAGGGCTCGCTTTTTTACATTTTACAGCATGTTTAATAAAGTGATATTATTTGTTCCAAAATATAAGTACACTTTTCATAGCATGTAGAAAAATGGCTCAGGATCATTTGGCCGAATATCGTTTGGCCAAATATCGTTTGACCGAACGCCATTTGGTTGATTTTTTTTTGGCCGATTGATTTTACATTCTCACAACTCACTTCTCACTTGTCACGTCTCACTTCTCATTTCTCATTTTTCACTCCGTTATCTCAAATTCTTACTTATCACTATTTCCCATTTCTCACTATTAACTTCTCTTTCTTGCTTTTCACCTCTCACTTCTCACTTTACACTTTTCATTGCTCACTACTCTATATTCACTTGGCACCTCTCACGTCGCACTTCTTACTTCTCACGTCGCACTGCTCACTTCTCGAATTTCTTATTTCTCACTTCTTTCTTTTCACTTTTTCCTTTACACTTTTCACTTCTCACTTCGCATCTCTCACTCCTCATTTTTCACTTCTCATTTCTCACTTTTTGCTTATCATTTCTCAATGCTTACTATTACTTACTTCTTACTTTGCAAAATTCACTTTTCAGTTCTTATTTTTCACTTTTCACTTCTCACTCCATGGTCCAAAATTTTCACTTCTCATTTCTCACTTAGCACTTCTTACGCCAAACTTCTTACTTCTCCTTGCTCGCGTTGCATTTCTCATATCTTACTTCTTGGGACGATTCAAATATGACGTCCGCTACTTTTTGAGATTTCTGGAGCCCCCCTCCACCCTCTGTCACGCTTTTTTGTATACGTAGTATATGTACTGTCACAAAATCATAGACCCCTCCCCCCTAAAACCTGTGACATCATTGTTGAACGACACCCTTACTTCTCATTTTTCACTTTTCACTTCTTTAACCTCTCATTTCCTACTTCTCACTTTCAAGTTCTCACTTTTCACTTACCATTTTTTATTTGTCACTATTTCAAATCGAATCTTTTTTCAAACTATTCGGCCAAATGACTCATTCGGTCAAAAGGCGTTAGGCTACATAGGCTACTATTTCTGACAACATCGAGTTACGGGGCGAAAAAATATTGGAGCATTACATCAACTTGAATAATTTCGAGTAAGGGAGGTATCGACTTACGGAAGGAACGCAGTATGTAAAATTCAAAGGACATTGACTTTCATCGGGTAAAGAAAAATATCGAGTTACAGAACATCGAGCTAGAGAGAGTTCAATGTACTGTCATTAGTTCACCTACATTCATTGTTTCCAGACTAGACCTGTGCGCCGCCGCGCCACGCCGCCACCGCCGACACTAATTGACGTATGCCGACGCCGGTCAAGTTGTCGGCGGCGCGCCATACGCCGGTTGGCTCCACGCCGCCGAATTTCGTATTTCACGCCGATGTTTGGCCAACACAAAAATCACATAGTGCGTTCGCATCTGCCGAACCAAGGCAACCTATCAAGCATTAATTAAATAGCTATTTTACCTTTAGCAGATTTGTTTACTTTTATCCCTGTCACTTTAACCCGGTTTGGCGTGTTAAATGTTAGGTCATCTAAAAACTTCTTGGCTACAGATCTACAAATCAATGAGCGTTTCGATGAACTTCTAATCTCATATGTAACTTCATGTGGAATAACCTCATTCTGGTCGCATTGGGTGGTTCATCATCTTTTTAAATGTTTGAATGTCACATGTCTTAATAGGTCCATTGCTCACAAACGCGGCTACAAATCAACACCATAATGAATGTTGGATTTGGATTCCCAGTCTGGGCATGGAGTATCATTGTGTTAGCCTCATGATATGCGAATGCAAAACTGATCTTTTGGCTTCTGGAGCTGGAGCACGATGGGACACGTGACCCACCAAATTAAACATTTCCTTCACTCTTTTTTGTAATTGCTGGAATTGCTCTGAAAAAAAAAATGTTTCGATTTATTTCGATAAACAATTCCCAAAGAAATTTTTTGGTTTTAATCTTGCGTTTATTTGGAAGGCTCAATTACTATTTGGTGTTACGGAGCTGGATTTTTGTTGTACAACTAATTTTACAATTTCTGCTAATCTTCTTATAACTAGAGTTAGTTTGGGTAACTGACGTACACGCAGCTGACTCGAGGTTAGGGATATTATTTCTTGGTTCTCTTGAAATAATTTCCATTAAGTCCTGGAGGAAGTTCTGAAGGAATATCTGAAAAAAAATCTTAGAGCCTTGAGGAATTTATGGATTTATCTCCGTTGTAATTTTTGGAGGATTATCTGAAGGAATCTCTCGAGAAAATTCTGAAGAAATTCTTTGAGGAATGTCCAAAGAAATTCTTTAAGAAATTTAAGAATGTCTGTAATTCCTTAAGGAGGTCCTTTGGAAATTGCTCTAGGAATTCGTACGGAGATATCTGAAAATTCGTTCTAGAGTTTTGGAAGGAAATGGCGTTGGAAATTCCGAAAGAATTACTAGATTAATTTCCGAGGGAATGGAATGTCTTATCTCCAGTGGAGTTGTTGAAATAATGTCCAAAGGAATTTTGTAGATTTTTTTAAAGTATGTATGTGTGTATGTTGGTATCCATCACCCTGGCTTGAGTCTTGCTCTGCATGCGGCTCCACCCAATAGTACAATCGAATTTAATTACCATTCTGCTTTCAATGCACTTCTGTGTGAAGGAGGTGGAGGTGGCGGACCCGTAAGCAGAGACACTTACGCGAAGCCCACGGGATAGAAAGAATATCCTTTCAGCAATGTAATCAAACAGACTAATAAAAAGATTCGCAATCCTTTTTAAGCTTTCCGATGGACGGCTTCTTTGAGGGTCACGTCGAATCCATTACAACTGTGGGGAAGTGTACCCATCTACATGAGTAGAAATTATTAAAAGTATTCCAAAAAATAATTTCTGAAGGAATTCCCGATGGAATGGTCAGAATGAATCTTATAAGAATTTTTGAAGGACTTTCCAGAAGAATTTCTTAAGATCCTAAGAAGTTCCGAAGTAATTCGTGAGGGGAATTTCAAAGAAAAGCCTGGTTTCATTTGTGGAGATTTTTTTTAAAGGACTTCCTGAAGAAATTCTTGATCGGATCCCTGACGGAGTTTTTGAAGGTATTTTAGAATGAGTTTCTTGATGACTTACCGAATTAATTCCTGAATATTTTTCCTAGGGAACTATTTAAGGTATTTTTGAAAAAAAAAATCTGTAGGATTTTTTTAAGGGACTTGTGCAGTGAATTCCCAAATAATTCTTGAGAATACCGAATATCTGGATATTTTGGGAGTTTTTCTTGGCATGTAGTCTTGATTTTAGAGCCAAAACTGAGTTTGTTTTACTACTTTCCGGACTTTCGAAGAAATTCCTGGAGAAATATAGGAATTTCTGTGTAAATACTAATAGCTATTTGTTCGGAAAATCCATTAAACATTTCTTCGTAAATTACTTTCAGAATTCTTTCGGATACTCCTTCAGAAATTCATTTTGTTTTATTCTGTATTATAGAGTTGATGTGACACTTTCGACTGTTGTGCTCAATTTTGCTTGACTATTATCGGCTCTTTCAGTCATATAAAGCAGCTAAAACGTTGTTGCGTCTATTTTCCGACGTTTCGGTGTATATTTCACCTTCTTCAGGGACTTAGAGCCTACTTTTTGTTGTATATGTGTGTGTCCTGTATGACATAACGTTGTCAATTAAACAGATAGATACGACATCACTAGTGTGCGGGCGATAAATTCAGAGAAGCTTTTATGGAAAGTGGAGGTGGGAATTAGCTTGAAACATTTCAGAAGCCACAGTGAAGTGCAAAAAAAAATAGGCGTGTGAACCTTAGTGGAACGCCATTGTTAATTGACAACGTTATGTCATACAAATAGAGGTAGTAAACTATAGAGGACGGTTGTCGCTGAGGTTTCCTTTTTCGTTCCCAAACATGTTGGGTACATATCTGTCAAAACGTACTGAGTTTTTCTTTGTTGACATTTAGCACCTTTTCAGCACCAGCAAAAGATGTTTCGCCAATGACGACAGCGACAGTCTTCCTCTATAGTTTATTAGCTCTATTGTCATACAGGGCACAAACATACCCAACAAAGCCTTTAAATCGCTGAAGAAAGTGAAATATACACCAAAATGTCGGAAAATAGTCGCAACAACGTTTTAGCTGCTTCATAAGACAGAAACAGCCGATAATAGTCAAACAAAATTTATTATGGAGGTTTTTAGCCCTTGACTGGTTCACCTCTTTGAAATTCATTTAGAAATCTTTACAGGTTCTCTTTCGGTTATTCCTTTAACCTTTTGTCTGTGCTCTGAGGTCAATATGACCCCAGGCCACTTTGAGTTGCTGACATTTTTTTAGTTATCAACCGATTCTCCTAATTTTTGGTAGTTTGGTAAAACTCGCCGAGATCTGTCTCCTAGGTGCAAATTCGCTTGAAAAATCTTGAAAATATTCGCTACAGTGTACTTTTTTCAAAAAACTTACGTTGTCTGTGCTCTGGGGTCAAATTGACCCCAAATGGAAATTGCTATAACTTTTTTAATGTTCGGCCGATTTTAGATTTTTGGGACTGTTTCGAAAGATAATTTAATCATATTTCAAATCATTACCAAAGATTGACTATAGGTGGGCGGGTACATCGCGGGGAGGGATTTTAGTAAAAAAGGGTACAAAAACAGTGATTTTTCATGCTTATTTTACTTATATTTGAAAATCCTACCCATTTTGAACTACACCTTTTCAAATAGGTTATGCAGGTAGGCATGTGCTTTCACATGAGGCATTGATTAGTTTAGAGCTTGGTCGCTAGGTGGCGGTATATTTGAATTCATTATTTTAGACTACTATAGTAATTCCGATATATGGAATTTTCCTCATTGTAAATATTCTTATCGCACAAATTTGAAATTTGTAAAGATGACGTCTTTAACAAAGTTTGTCTGGTGGGAATGGACTGTCATGTGACGGAATAAATCATTAGGAAATTTACAATTAGGCGGCGCTAGTGTACTTGCAATATTCTTGCATATATGAAATATTACTTTAGCTCGAGATCCGTCATACCTACACCCAAGTTGTATTCGGCAACATTGTTCAGGATGTCCAGGACTACAAAGCGGTGCTCAATATAATGAGCACTTTTTCCAAGATGCGGCGTTAGTGAGCTGTTATATTTGAGTATATTGTTCCATGTGAGATCTGATGTATTTTGGTTTGTAGCATTTTTGGCAAACATGAATGTTGTGGTAGAGTTCATCAAAAGTTTTCTTTGTATTCAACCTGCTCCAGCGATGCTGCAAATAATAGAATGTGTTCACAGAATATGTTTTAGGTCATCTAAGAAAACCCTGGAATTAAGGCTTTTGGGTCTACATGCGTAACTAAAGATCAGCCAATTTGCCGTCTATTTGTAAAATTCCCAATCATTACTTCCGTCACAAGACAGTCCATTCCCACTGAAAAACCTTTGTTCAAGACGCCATTTTAACAAATTTTAAATTTGTGCGATAAGAATATTTACACTGAGGAGAATTCTATATATCGGAATATCTTGAGTAGTCTAAAATAATGAATTCAAATATATCACCACCTGGCGACCAAGTTCTAAACTTATCAACGCCTCATGCCGAAGCACACGCCTTCCTGCACAATCTTTTTAAAAAAAGGTGCAGCTCAAAATGGGTAGGATTTTCGGATATAAGTAAAATAATCATGAAAAATCACTGTTTTTGTATTCTTGTTCACTAAAACCTCTCCCCGCGGTGTACCCGCCCACCAATAATCTATCTACGTTACGATCTGAAAGATGATTAAATTATCTTTCGAAACAGCCCCAAAAATCCAAAATCGGCCAAACAACAAAAAAGTTATAGCAATTTCAATTTGGGGTCAATTTGACCCCAGAGCACAGACAACGTAACTTTTTTTGAGCACAGACAGAAGGTTAAGAATTGAGTCGAAAATTCCTCCAGGAGGTATTTTTTTTCAAAAATTCCTCCAGGAGGTGCTTAGGAAATTCCTTCAATAAACCATACAAAATTGATACAGGAATAATTCCGGAAAGAATTCTAATTTGGAGGAATTTTCGAAGAAATTTCCTAGGGTATTTGAGTGTTAAACTTATTTTCAATTAAAAAAAACACTTTAACAACGGTTCAAAAAATTAAAGGAATTTACAAACGAAATTTCCGAAGATTTCCCAAAAGAATTTCTGAAGATATTCCCGAAAGAATCCTTAAAGGAATTTTAAAAGAAATTTTCGAAGTTCTATCGGAATTTATGGAAGAGTTGTTAAAGGAATTTCTGGAGGAATGTCCGAAGGAATTCCTATAGGAAATTCTGAAAGAATTCCTGGAGAAAGTTCTAAATAAATTCCAGAGGGAAAGTCCGATAGGATACCAAAAATATCTTCTTAGAGTTTCCGAGGAAATTATTTAAGGAATTACTGGAAGAATTTCCATTTAAAATTCCAAATTCCGAAGGATTTCTCCTAAAGAAATTTCCGGATATATTCCTATAACAGTGTCCATAGGTATTCCGATAGAAATTCATAAAGGAACTTTTGGAGAAATTTTGGAAAGAATTTCCGAAGCAATATTCAAATAAATTTTCAAGGGAATTCTTGGGGAGAAAGTTCTGAAAGAATAGATAGGATAATTCTAAATTAGTTTTCCGAATTTCTTTTTCGAATTTTCTGAGAAATATCTTAAGGAATTTCCAAACGAATTTATATCTGAAGTACTTTCCAGTGAACTTATGTGCTGTGATGCGGCAATATCCTAGTGGAGGATGTAATGTAAACTTTTGCTGTGGAGATACAAGCTATAGCTATAAGCATGTTCACCCTATCAGTCTGTCTGTAGCTAGCAATTGTACAAAAACCCTAAAATTCAATAAAAGCATGATAGGCCTTGCTGCGTGATTTTTTTCTCATCTTAAAAATATTCACGCCGATTCACGCCGCCGCCGCCGGTGTAAAAATGGCCTTACGCCGCCGCCGTTCACAAATACTTCGGCGCACAGGTCTATTCCAGACAATATACTGTCTATAATTATCCCAAAATCCGCGTAAAAGTGACTTCAACTAAAATCGGTTTTGTCCCAGTGTTCACGTATTTCTTGACAGTGGCCTTCCTTCGACCGAATGGCTTTCAGCCAAATGACTTATGACCAGGGATGGAAATCTTCGTTTTACTATCACTCGCAGAGGCGCGGTCGGGTTCCAGAACGTGGGTAGGACAAAATTTGCTCCAACGAACATTTATGAAAACGCCAATTTTGAATTATTATTATTATTTATTCAGACTAAGGCCGAAGTGGCCTGTGCGGTATATAAGAGTCTTCTCCATTCGGCTCTCTGCATGGCTACACGTCGCCAACACACAGTCTACGGAGGGCCGCAAGTCATCTTCCACCTGATCGATCCACCTTGCCCGCTGCGCACCTCGCCTTCTTGTGCCCGTCGGATCGTTGTCGAGAACCATTTTCACCGGGTTACTGTCTGACATTCTGGCTAAGTGCCCGGCCCATCGCAGTCGTCTGATTTTCGCGGTGTGAACGAGGGATGATTCTCCCAACAGCTGATGCAACTCGTGATTCATTCGCCTCCTCCACGTACCGTCCGCCATCTGCACCCCACCATAGATGGTACGCAGCACTTTGCTTTCGAAAACTCCAAGTGCGCGTTGGTCCTCCACGAGCATCGTCCAGGTCTCGAGTCCGTAGAGGACTACCGGTCTAATTAGCGTTTTGTAGATTGTCAGTTTGGTTCGGCGGCAAACTCTATTCGATCGGAGCATCTGGCGGAGTCCAAAGTACGTACGATTTCCAGCCACTATGCGTCTCCGAATTTCTCTGCTGGTGGCATTTTCGGCAGTCACCAGTGAGCCCAAGTACACAAATTCTTCTACCACCTCGATTTCGTCACCACCGATGCAAACTTGCGGTGGCCAATTTTGAAACGAAGCATTAATAGAGTACGTTTCACACAAAGCTCTGAATCCTGATCGAATTTATCTGTGTTCAGTCAAATATCCTCCATTATCATATAAAGATCAGAGTTAACCTACAAAATTCTGTAAAATTTACGAGAAAGTTTAAAAGCGTTTTTCTAGAAAATTTTGAAAAGTTTTCAAAATTAATTACGTAGATTTTCCCGAGGGATTTCTTAAGAGTGTTGCGTGAAAATTCCAACCAGCTCGTGGAGTTTTTCGAGGTAGTTTCGAAAGCTTCCCGATGGAATTGTAAAGAGTTTATCCAAATTAAGTACGTAGATTTTTTCGATGAAATTCCGAATAGTTTCTGAAAGTAACTCTAAACATTTTCCCGAGGAACCTTCGACGTATTTCCCAACGAAATTCCGAGTAGTTACCCGAGGATTTTTCGAAGAACTTCCTGGAAAATTCTGAAAAAAATCCATTGGGAAGTCCGAAGCGTTTCCTGAAGAAATTACGAAGAGTTTCTCCAAAGAATTTGGAAGCGTTTCCCGAGGAAATTCTGAAAAGTTTACCAAATTAATTCTAAAGAGTCTCTCGATGAAATTCTGAACACTTTTCAGAGAAGCTTCCGAAAAGTTTGGCAAGGAAATTACAAAGAGTTTCTTGTGTTCAAAGGAGAAAATCAAAATTTCTTTTGGAAATTCGGAATCGTTTCTCGAGGAAATTCCGAAATGTTTTTCAAAGAAAACTGAATAGTTATCTGATCCGAAGAGTTTCCTGAAGAATTTTCAAACAGTTTTCCGTGGGATTTCCGACGAGTTTCCCAAGGAAATTTTGAAAAGTGTCTCAAATCAATTACATGGATTTTCCCGGGGAAATTCAAAAGTATTTCCCGAGGAAAGGAATGATTTCGCAAAGCAATTCCGTAGATTTTCCCGTAAAAATTTCGAAGTGTTTCCCAAGTAAATTCTTAATTTTATAATAAATTCTAAGAGCTTCCCGAATAATGTTCGGATGGTTTTCCAAGGAACAAATTTCTCACGGTTCAAACGACTGTTGTCTTCCTTTTAGAAGACAAAGACAAAACCGTGTAACATTTCCCCTAAGAAGCTCGCAAATAATTATTCAACAAATTTCTACTTTGAATTTGGAAGAATTTCCCAAGAAAATTTCGAAAAGTTTTCCAAAAAAAATCGAATTTTGAGGAGTTTCCCGAAAGCAGTTTGATGAAACTCACAAAGTAATTCCGAAGTATTTCTCGAGGAAATTTTAAAGAGTTTCCCGATGATTTTTACCGGAGGGACTCTTCCCTGGAAATCCGGAAGCGTTTCCAAATGAGCCAGGAGTTTTGAAAAAAGGCGCTAACGTGTTCATCATGACAGATGATTGACAAGATATACATAAACTGTAATAAGTAACGTTTAATTTCCCTTAATCTAAAATTTTCTCAGGGAAGATCAAGAGAATAAACTATTTCGAATTGCTTTGAAATGAATGATGTCACTGACAATGAAGACAAACCATACGTTTGAAAGCAAGTGCTAGTGCCAGCAGATAGAAAATTATCCTAAAAATGGGAAGCAGCTATTAATGTAGCACATAGTGCAGATTCTTTCATTTATTGTTTGTTATCTCTTTGGAATCATGGGTAGGACAATGATCAGGTTGTCCTACCCATGATTTTTCGTGCGTAGGACATGTCCTACCTGTCCCACCCACTCCCGGCGCCACTGATCACTCGCAGCGACACTCAGTAGACAGTTTCGTCACAGTTTTTGACACGTGTTTGTTTTGATCAGGCGCTCGGCAATGCAAACACGAGTATCTCGCAGCATGGTGTCAAACTTCCAAACCAAATTTGCCGTATGATCCTCAATAGCCGATTGATAATCGAGCATAAATAATGAATATCTACCCGGGCCTGAAATCAATATTTTGAATTTCTGTTGATTTGAGCCGATAATAAATGATTTTATTTATTTTATGTGCTGACTTCAAAATGTTATATCTTTGCACTGCAGTATGAAATGATATTAAAAGTTATTTTGAGATTTCAAATTGAGTATCAATGGGTCAAGCTGAAGATCCATTTTAACACCGCACACAACAATCCTAACACCGAGAGTCGACGCTTTCTGATGTTCATTCATATACCGTTCTATTCATTCGCACATTCAAATTAGTAAAGGACTGGTGACTTGATTGTGTGTTGGATGTTAACTGTTTGAGTGTAGTTAAGGTGATTTTTTCTGTCCCTGCTCAGAACAAAATAGAGGTGGGCGCTCCGCTCAGGAGCTGTTCCAAAGATTCGCTTCCTTACATTGAGCTGATGAGCCATGGATCTTTTTTAAAGAAGCCCAGCTCAGCAGCTCACTTTAAATTGATGAAATCATTGTCAAACACGCGCCTAGAGAAACTCCCTCGAGCGTACGCACTCGAGTACGCGCGCTGTTGTATTTTGTACAGCACAAACGAAAATACCACGCTCGCGGTACACAACACAAGCGAGCTTGTATGAGCATTCCAGTCCAGTACCGCGCACGTGCTGATCGTTTATTATTTGCACCTCAAGCACCATCAAGCCAAGCAACAGAAATCATTTCTGCTGCAGAGAGGAATAAGAAACACACAAGCAAAAATAATCTAGCTTGCCGCCTATTTCTTAACCCATACCCACATACTCGGCGCTACGAACGAACACACAAAAGATACCTAGTAGTGCGGTGGCGAACGAACCGTACTAAGCAAAAGATCCGAAGATCCGAACAACTCTCAGTTCCGCTCATGTCGTCGTCCAGCTCGAAATTGCTGTGACATGGAAGCGAGAGCTGCGCCACTAGCTCAGATCCGTGCGACACGGATCTCGATCCGGATCAGTCCCGACCGATTCTAGCGAGCGAACCGTGTGGTTCAAACGAACCGAGTTGGGTGCTGTGTCTTGCACGGAGCGGATCTTTTGCTTGCGACGGTTTTCCCGCTAGCATACTGCTACATGTGCACTCGGTTTGTTTGTAGCACCGTGCTCTGTATTTTTTTACTCTCTTGTTTTTATTTCTCTCGCATTTCGGGAACCAATATGTGCTCGCTTGTATGAAAATGTCAACTACGCATGGTTAGAAGGGTTAGAAGCGCGCGCAAACAAGGCATTGATTTACTGCACCCAGTATGAAGAGAAATTTATGACACGTGATATGGTTCATATACATATCAGAGACTAGGGACTGAATTATTTAAATTAACGATTTGAGAAAGGTAATCAATAAAATGCAACTTAGAATTATGAATACTTAGAAAATAATGTTGAGTTAGTTTTTTGTATAGAAATAAATGTTATGGTTCTTCTAGACTTCTAAACTAGACGGTCAGAAAAAAGCGTAATAAATGTTATTACTTTAAAATTGTCGGTTTTCCAATAGAAATTATTACCTCACTGTAGCTAAACATTTGAAAAATTTCAAAGAAAGGTAAATAGATGAATGATGAATGAATGAATAAATTAATGAATGACATAAATTTTTCAAATTTTTGAACAATAATTAAAATAATAATATTAACAATTATGTTTTATTATATGTAGCATTAAAGAACTGAAGAGCTGATCCAAGGAGCTGACTCTTTTCAATGAGCTGAACGGATCAGATCCGCTCACTGCAATGAGCTGTTTTGCCCATCTCTAGAACAAAATAGCCATTCTCCGAAGAACCGCATAGTGATTCCTCAGAAAGTTCATCAGAGTTCGGTTGACGGGTACTTCTTTCGAATTGTGCAACGACTCCCTAAATCGCAGCGTGACTTCATTCGACCTCGAGCAAACCATCTGCACTAGTATCGTGCTCCATGTATTATTTCCAAGTTTCGGCAACATCTGGAGAGTTTTCTCGAAGTCACTGATAAGCTGGCTCCCGATATGTCTTGACGAACCAGTGTCGTAGCCAGAAAATTGGACGGGGGGTGGTTAATAAGCAGCAAAAAGCTATACGGAATTGATTTTTTGAAAAGTGTCGCCAGTTAGCATAAATCTGTTCATATCAATGAAATCTTGGTTTAGAGAATCAGGCTTCTGACACGCCGTTCCACCAACGCAGCCTTAGGAAAGGATGTTAACGATCATTCAGTAATTTGCTTTCGATCATTTAGTAGTTTGCCAATAACACATTCCAGAAGCTGAATCTCAAAATACGACGTATGGTGGACTTCTAGGGCGAAGGTCCATCTACAACCTTGCCTAATGATTCGTTATAAGAATTCAACTAAACACGGAGATAGAGCGCTAGTTGCAGTAACTCAAACTAAATGATTGGAATTTTGTTATCATTTAGTCTAAGTTACTGAAACTATAGCTATAACTCCGTTACTAGTGGAATTCAAACAGTGAACCATTAGGCAGAGTTGTAGAAAAACCTTCGCACTAGAAGTCCACCGTATAACACATTTTGAAATTCAGCCTCTGGAATGTGTTATTGACAAAATACTAAATGATCGAACGCAAATTACTGAATTATCGTTAGCATCCTTGGCCTTAGGTGCTTGTTCCCGCATCGAAGGCACAAACTTTTGCTGCAGATCAGAGAAAAGTGACTCGACGATATGTCAATTGTTTTCGTATTTCCGCAGTCCATACAATCTTTCGATTCGCGAACGGGTAGCAGAAATGAAATTCATTTTCCTAATTACATAGATAGAAAAAGTTTTTAGGACTTACACGACGCAATGCACATATAGGAAATATCCAAAAGAAAAAAATGCTCACGTAATAAGTGTAAGACCACTAATGCTATAGAAATTGCACATGATATGAAACATAAATATAATAATATTTGATTTTCTTAAAAAATTTAATCGAATGACAGAAACTTGTAATATGTACAATTATATAGAGGATATATTGTCTGAAACGCCACCCAAAAAAGTAGTACATTTAATTTGATTTAAAAAAATATGTGACTCAAAATAAAATAGAGTTCTCATTTTAGTGTTACAGCAAATAATACTTGAATTGATTTAAAAATATATAAAAGAAATGTATTTGAAAAAGGGCCTTCTGATAAAATCGTTCAAACTGAATGTTTACGTTCCGAATCCTCATCATCATAAACATCCAACACTTCAGAATGCAAATTTTTGTCCAATTTTAACGTCTGAAATCTGCAATCTTATTTCATCCATAAATATAAAACCGATTTGTCTACAGTAGCTACAACATCCATCCAGCTTCATCCAATGATGGTTATATCGAGTAATACTCTGAGCCGCGTGACGGTTGAATGGACATTAATCTTAGATTAACGTAATGGATTTTCCGGCGATTTCCAGCAAAGCACAGTATCATAGTATCCTCAATCTGGACCATCGTCCAAAAGTTAGAGAACAAACGAAACTCCGAGGAAAAAAGCACTGCCATCCGGGGGATTAAAGATTCTTTCGGAAATCAATATCAAATTGGTTCGTCGTGCACGAAGCAGATGGCTTGAACGCGACATATAGCGGGTCTTCTTGTAGCACGGATTAGCGGAACGATGGGCATCGAAAGGAAAGCCGGATTCGTGTTCATTGATAATTGACATTGGGGGGGCTCAAAGTTCCGACCGGGGGAAATGGATGCCGATTCAATCGGCAGCCATGAATTGAATAATGGTTTGATTTGTAAACAGATTTATGGTTTTCATCTTTCTATCTGACTGGAGGGATTTACGGTGTTGGAGATCAAATTGATTTTGGAAACTTTTTACAAAAAGTGGTTTCACTTTTGCAAGAGTGAATCCATAAAAAACTTAACTAATTTATTTGAATTACTGAATTTCATAACAAAAAATTAATAAATTGGTGTATACTTGATGCATATTAAATTAGACTAAACTCAATACAATAACTTACCATTCGTTAGTATGAAATCTCCAGATAATAAATATTCACCACCGCAGTGATTCAATTTGATTCCCATGACATCAGATACGTACCCAACACGCATTACGCCAGACGGCAAACAAATCAAAATCCTGAAACACCTTCCATAAGCTGTAATAGTCTTATTACCCTCGTTTATTACACATTCACAACCGCAGTCTCGACCAAGGTGAAACAAGTAGTGGAGCAGCGTTCCACTCAGTTTGTGACGTCCAACATAAATAGAAACACCGTGTGCAATGGGTGTAATCGCATCAGATTTCCGTTCAATTTGACAATAAGTAGCTTTACGTGACACGTGCTTTCCGCTCACATGGTCTGCCTTGGGTCGTACTCCATCACCTTCGGGTGCACCCTTTTGAAATTGATGTCGATTATATGGATTATGTTTAATTTGAAAAATAGTGCAATTTTTTTTTTCTTATTGAAGACGAAATCATTTTCTTCCGACAAATATTGAATAAAAGAAGAAAACTACTTAAAACTATGAGTTATTTCATCTGATGATCTTATTTTAATCAAGTTGAAAGTTCTAAAGTACAACAACCAGTCACTGCACTGTAGCGAAATGGCAAATTTTGATAAATTGATTACCTGGCATTATCAGTAAAATGTTGCTATTCGACAGGAGTTATTGATTACCAGGTTCACGATACT
Source organism: Armigeres subalbatus (assembly GCF_024139115.2). Taxonomy (NCBI): domain Eukaryota; kingdom Metazoa; phylum Arthropoda; class Insecta; order Diptera; family Culicidae; genus Armigeres; species Armigeres subalbatus. The sequence continues at coordinate 335,111,063 of NC_085141.1, forward strand.
GAATTGAAATAGGTTGACATGCTGCATTCTATGTGCTACATCTAACGACGATAGGATGGAAGAATGACGATAGCTCTTTCCACATATTCCCTTCCTTGGGGCATGTTATTGTTTGCTTCTTACGACACTCGTCGTAGTCATCGCCGGTTGCCTTGCCGGCAAAAACGTGCGTTTATTTTCCCCAATGTTTACTTGTTCCTCTTCATTTCGGTAATCTCCCGCAAGCGATATGATGTATACGATGCAGCGTTGTATTTAGCCCCAAGGGATGCATTTCTGCCTGTGGAGCACGTGTCATAATCCATCTTGTCCAGCCAGCAGCAGTGGCTTCGAACCGGCAATTTAAACGATCCTTAAAGAGTCTCCGCCGTATTGGAACGCGCGGGGGAAATCCAACAATGATTTCCCAACAGATCAAAGGCAATTTCAATTCGTCCATATAAAGCACACCGAGCGAATGCGGTAAATGCTAAGCATATGCGGTATTTCGAAAAATTTCGTTTTAGGGCATTCGAAACGAAATTCCGCGGAATTTCGCGAAATTTTAGTATGGTGAAATCTGGTTTTCTGATTTCGTTTCGTATCGATTAATTTCAAAAATTTTGACGGAAAAATCATGCTTTTAACGAAATTAAACGGAATTTCGCGGAGTTTCGAAATGAATTTTTAATATTTCAAATTTTCATATCGTAAAAAATTTTGGCTGCGCCGCTGAATAAAGCCATTCAAACTCTATTTTAAATTTTATAAGGTACATCAGGTCAAGTTGAAACGGTTTTTTCAAAGTTGAACTTTGTAGTGCTATAAAAAAATCATTCTTTGATAAATTTTAGTTCGTTTGCGGCATTTGCTAGTTCGGGGCAAAGATTAGCAACCTTACCAAACTTTCTTATAAATAGTTAGTATACTAAAATTATATTTTTATATGCATCGTTTCAACTTCCCCACGTCTCGAGGCAAGTTGAAACACTGCGCTATATACAGACATTAGCCAATTTTGCCGTATCAAAAAAATATAGTACTCAGTGAAACTCAAGATGCACAAGGTTGGTATGGTGACTGTACTGCCAGGACACTCATAAGAGTCCCATGTAAATGTTGATGTAAACTTCTGATGATTTTGAATATCTTTCAGACGTTAGCTCAAAAGTGATAAAATAGTAGGCTTTGTTCTAGAATTTTGAAAATCAAATCCTTCTTGTATTGTCCATCTTGATATTTACTCGGATTACTTTTCAGGATAATTATTTGGTTCGCTTGAATTGTGCGCTTGATCAATTCGTTTGTGGCTTCTTCGTAAATTCACATTAATTAACCAGCATATCTCTGACAAACCCCTCGATTGAAGAAATAGGGGAGTAGGGAAGTGAAAGGTGGAGTTAACAAAATGGTTACATGCTCTGTTTTATTTTTTTGAAAGCCAGTGCTCACTACGAGGAAAAGTAGATTAAGAATCTCAAAACAAGACCATGCAGTTTGAACATGACCCCTTTTAATTCTATTATTGAGTGGACATTGCAGGTGGGTTGCATTCATGACGGGATGGGCGGAAATTTATTAAATTTTTTTCGGAAGCTTGGACCTTTTTATAAATTTATATTATCCAAATGTATTTACGGACCAATGTGAAAAAAAAACTTTCATTTTAATTTGCGAGGGTGACGTTTTGAATCGTTGTTTCAACTTACCCCGCACCACGCATTTCTATTTGCCCCGATGGGTTGAAAATGCGGAGCAATTTCAAACGACAAAAATACGAAAATTTACCGGGTCTGAAGTTCCCGGTTACCGGTTATGAAGAAATTGATGTTTCATTTGTATGGGAGCCCCCTTTCCAAAGGAGGAAGGATCTCGAACCATCTTAGGAACCTTCCCCGGCCCCAAAAATCTCTGCATACAAATTTTAACGCCGATCCGTTCAGTAGTTTCGAAATCTGTAAGGTTCAGACAGACAGAAATTCATTTATATGTATATAGATTGGATGATTAACTACCGTGAAAATTAGATGAAAAAAAAAACTCTTGCAAACACCATTTTGAGACTTATTTCATTCGCCAAAAACAACTACCATGATATGTGAAGCAACTTTATCCAATGGAAATTTGCAGGAAATCGTTGATTCCAGCGTTAACTTTTGGTTTTTGTTCAGTGGGTCCATTATACGCACGGGGTCCATTACTAGCACTCTCCTTAATATTTAGCAATAAACGTAAATGTCTGCGTTCTATTTTGATGGCATAAAATTAGTTTACATTTAATAGCTAAAGGCTTATACATTGTTCTCAAGGTCTGAAAAGATTTATAACTGTTGATTTTAAGCATTATATTCATTTTTTTTTTCATCTAGCAGTTATATTTTTTAAGTGAAATCTTTTGTGCCTGTAACTTTTGCTTCTCTTACATAAATAATGGATATTTCTATCGAGTTTAGATAGTTTCTATCGAGGAAGATAAACATCGATTTTTGAAACATATTGTATGGAAGGTTCTGTACCAAATTAATTTGGTTACACTGGCGACCACCTCATCAAAGCTACCGACTGAATAGTAACAAGGCAGACACGATTGAATTATCACATCATGTCCTAGCTTTCAGCAAACACGTATGACTATTTTTCACTGCTAAAACACAGCAAATAGTTTGTTGGAAATCAGCAAATAACCGTATTTTGTACGGAAGTCTGTTCTTTATTATGCTGAGCTGCAGAAATTAAATCTGGTTGTGTATTTTTAATATTGCGAAAATTGTTTGGATACTCAAAATTACCTTCATCCCATAACTTCAGTAGACCCTCAAGACCCTCAACTTCAGTAGGTTCAAGTTCCCTATTTTCTTTTAATTATTCAGATCTGTTATAGTTTTTTTTACATTCTACTTCCAATGGTTTGAATTTCCGGGACGTTTGTAACCTAATGCCTACATGCAGATAGTGTAATGGTGTTGCTAGAGTAAGAGCATCTCACAGCTATTATTGTTAAGGTCCGACTCCCATCAGCGCACTATAGAATTTTTATAATCGTTCTCACAAAAAGTGAGTGAGAGGTGAAGTGATTAAACGAAAATGGTTTTCGTCTAGCAGTCACGATTTTCGTTTATCTTCAAAGGCCTAGAAAAAATGATGGATGAAAAATGCCCCTCACCATAACCAACAAAAAAATGCTCGCTTTCCATCAGACATCAGTAAAAATTTAGAAAAAGTCGAGTTTACACACTTAGTTTTTATTTCTGCAGCTCGGTAAAAATCCGCATAGTCGGGCGCCATATATAACCGATATTCCTGCAAAAATGATGTTTATTAGCTGATTTTCGGCAAATTATTTGCTGATTTCCAGCAATTTTGACAGAAATCTCGGTAAAAACATGTTTGCTGAGGCACGGCTGTGCGAATCTCGGTAAAAGTTGACCACATCCCGGTAAAAAAATTAAGTGTGTACTACTGCAACCCACAGTTGTTTGGAAAGTCTCACAGATTCAATAAATCTCCATGAATTTGGTTGGAAATTTGCCTGGAGACTTTATTAAAGATGTCGATTGAAAAGGAAGGGTGGCACTTTGAATCTGTAATACTTTTCAAAATGATGAACAGATCCAATAAATATGAAATCTGTTGATTGCAGTTAAAAAATCAGCTTTAATTTATTTTTACTGAGGCCTGTTGAAAATATTAAGCGATGAATATTTTTACGTTGTTTATGGTAAAGAGGCATACTTTTGAAAATGGTAAACAGGTACAAAACTGATCTGTTACTTATGTCCTTTTGTAAAATTAAGCTAGATTCTACCTATGGACTTAATAATAATTCGTTTTCTATTTATTAGTTTTTTGCATTATGTAGGCTAGATGTACCAGTTGTCGCACTAGTGCTTTATTGGCCAATGGCCAATCAAATCACCGTAAACCAAGCTCATATCGATAAAGCATATTTATATGATACGATTAAACCTTTGATCTCCTCCAAAACAAGCAAAGCATTATTGTAAAAATTGATTTTGCTTAATTTTCAACGTTCTTTGCATCAGTTGTCGCACTAGTGGTCCCTATTTGGCCAGTCCAGTGCCAGTATAGTGCCACAACTGGTGCATGCGTTCCTATTATGGATTAATCAATTTTGATTATTACAACAAATTTTATTAAGGTTTCCACAGCTGTTCTAAGGAGCAGGAAATAAAACCTTTCGTTTGATATATAAAGTCCACCCACATGCCTTTTACTTATTTAAAAAAAAAGTTTTTCTTATGTATGGCGACAATTGGTACACCCACCCTATATAATGCAAAAAAAAGTATTCAATAAAAATTCCGCGGATTTTTTTTTTAATTTCGTTTCGTTTCGAAAAATTTCGAATCAAATGGACCTCAATTTCGTTTCGTTTCGAAGTATCGGAAGTAAATCTGAATTTCGTTTCGTTTCGTTCCGAACCAACAATAGCATTTCAAATTTCGTTTCGTTTCGTTTCGTCAGGAAAAAATGTGTTATCGCATACCCTTAGTAAATGCTTCTGCGGAACCGCCACCCGTGAAATAATATCCCGCACGGTGCCCAAGTTTCCACGCTTTCGACTCGACTCGAGAATAGTGGTTTCGTTCCTGGCATTTACAACTGTAAGCCTCAATCAACCAGCAGCTCCCTGATTCTTCCCACCTACCGAAATCTATTCAGAGGAATATTTAGTCAGGCTTTAGCCTACGTTCTCGCGCCAGTAAATTTATGTATTATTGATTTTCTTGTGGTGAATTTCGAGAAACTAGAATAGGTACTGTTAGACCACAGCCATACAGAGTACCTCAATCAAACTGTGCTTTTTTTCCATAGACAACCCCTTCTTTGAAAGCGTTTAAAGTTCATGTAAAATTTCATCAGCTTTATTGCTTTCTTGTATTTTTTAATGGAAATTTTCTTATTTTTTTATTGCTCTTTATTGATTATTTTGTGGAAAATTTTTATTTTTTTATGGAAAAAATATTTATTTTGTGGAAAATTTTGTAATTGTTTATTGCTAATATTGATTTATTTATGGAAATCTTGTATTTTTTTCGTGGAACATTTTCATTTTTTATGGAAAATTCTTCTTTTATAATTGCAATTTTTGCTTTTAAAAGTGCTTATTTATTTTTGTTTTGTGGAAAATTCCTAATTGTTTATGGAAATTTTGTTTTATTTGTGGAAATTTTATAATTATTTATTGCTCATACCCTGATTTTTTTATTGGCAATTTCCTAATTGTTTATGGAAAATTTCTAATTTTAAATGGAAATTTTATTTAGCTGCCTTCCCCTTTGCGATGCTCTGTTTGAATGCTCGCGTGTATAATTGCTCTCCACCTACATGGTGGGACGGACAAGTGGCGTGCCGTCTAGAGTTTTCATTCTTGTGGGGTAAGTTTTGTCTGCCTGTTGACATCGGCGTAGTTAGATATTTTTCTGCCTGGCATTAAGGTATTAGCATTAGCTGATCCTAAGGAATTAGGCGCCTCGTGTTCCTGTGCCAATCGGATCGCTATCAAGAAGCATTTCCTTTGGAAGGTTATTTTTTTTTTGCTACGCACCCGTCCACCGTAGCCGCCTACTTATAGCAGTGCGCCGGACAGTCCTACTGAGCAAATGAAGCGTACCGTGCGGGACCGAAATCCGTACAGCACCGAAATCCGTCCACCTCATGAGATATCAATAAATTAAAGGGGGTTAAAGGTAATTAATGTAGAAATAATTTATCTTGCCCTGTTCAGATACTTGGCAGTGAGCTTTTAAGGCATAGAAATGGAAAGAAGGCTTCGATATTAAAACAACAAAAATCAAAAACAAATCGCCTCCCACCAAACGCGGAGTTTTTGCCGCCATTTTGTTTTCGGGTAGAGCATTATTGCACCAAAAGTAAATGTGTTTCTTTGCTAATTGCGAATCATTACAAAAGATAACCAGAATACAAATCGAAGGGATCGCTTCTCAAGGTGCGTATCGAACTATTTACAGTGGTAGTTTAGTCAATCAGACTGTTTCAATTTAAATATTTAGTTAAAAAATAGCTGTACGGATTTTGATCCTTTGATTCGAAATCCGTCCACGGTGGACGGATTTCGAGTCAGGAGTAGTTGATTTTATTCATTATATTATTATGTTTTTCGTAGTTTTTATTGAGTAAATGTGAAACACTTCAAAAGTAGAAGCCTTCATGCTCCTATGTCAATGAAAAACGTTTCATTTACGTTCGATTCTTATTTGCTAATGACTTTTTCATATACTAAGGTGCTTAAGTGTACGGATTTCGATGCCCCACGGTATAAGACGAACAGGCTAGTTCTTCAATACGGGATTACCTCACCGCAGTAGCTTAAGGTGGTTATACAACAAATCCACAAATCGGCCATCTTGGAAACCACGTGCTTTTTGTAGTGATTTTTCAAGAGCACGAATTGAAAGAACCACAACGCCCATGGGGATGACACATCCGTAGAACGTTTGCTTACTTATGCTAAACAATCGACTTTAATTTCAGCATTGTACGAACATTATTTCGCTAGATACGAACTTTTGGCAATAGGAGTAGAAAACCGTGTGGTGAATTTGAAATTCACCACATGGCTCGATTGTATAATCACCTTAATGTCTTCCTTTAACCTTCCGCAACCCACTTCAACTTTTAGAACACGAGAACTCGCATCAATTCAAAAAAATGTTTTTTTAAACCTTTTGTTGTCGAACCCTGAATATGGAATTGTTGGTCATGAACTTATGTTGAATAAAAAAACACATTACTAAAAGATGAAAAAAGGATGGAATTGATGTTGTGACCGGGGAAGGGTCGTTTGGCCGAAACCCATTCGGCCGAAAGCCATTTGGCCGAATGCCACTAGGCCGAACAGACCATTAGGCCGAAACCCATCTGGCCGAAAGTCATTTGGCTGAAAGGGTCGTTTGGCCGAAAGGGTCGTTTGGCCGAAAGGGTCGTTTGGCCGAATGGGTCATTTGGCCGAAAAGGTCGTTTGACCGAAATGAACGTTTGGCCGAATGGGTCGTTTGGCCGAAAGGACCGTTTGGCCGAATGGGTCATTTGGCCGAAAGGGTCATTGGGCCGAAAGGGTCGTTCGACCGAAAGAGTCGTTTGGCCGAAATGGTCGTTTGGCCGGGAGGGTCGTTTGGCCGAAAATGTCATTAGGCCAAAAGGGTCATTTGGCCGAAAGGGTCGTTTGGTCGGAAAGGTCGTTTGGCCGAAAGGATCATTTAGCCGAAAGGATCATTTGGGCAAAAGGGTCATTCGGCCGAAAGGGTAATTTGGTCGAAAGGGTCGTTTGGCCGAAAGGATCATTTGGCCGAATAGGACATTTAGCTGAATAGTTCATTTGAAAAGTGAGAATTAGCAATGAAAAGAGAGACGTCTTACTTCTCACTTTTCATTTTCTTTTCTCATTGTTAAAGTAAGAAGCGCGCACTACTCACTTTGCGCATCTCATTTTTACAGCGAAGTGATAAATGAGGAGTGAGAAGTGAGACGTCTCACTTCTCACTCCTCATTTATCACTTCACGCTGTAAAATGAGAAGCGTAAAGTAAGTAGTGAGACGTCTCACTAATCACTTTGCGCTACTCACTTTTCACAATGAGAAGCGAAATGAGGAGTGAAGTGAGACGTCTCACTTCTCATTCCTCATTTATCACTTATCGCTGTAAAAAGTGAGAAGCGCAAAGTGAGTAGCATCATTTGTCGCTTCTCACTGTGTAAAGTTAGTAGTGAGACGTCTCACTACTCACTTTACACAATGAGAAGTGAGAAATGAGAAAAGAGCAGTGGGAAGTGAGACGTCTTACTTCTCTTTCTTCATTTTTTTCTTCTCACTATAAAAAGTGAAAAGCGCGACGTGAGTAGTGAGACGTCTCCCTACTCACTTTGTGTTTCTCACTTTTGACAGCGAGAAGTGATAAATGAGGAGTAAGAAATGAGACGTCTGCGAAGTTGGTAGTGAGACGTCTCACTACTCATTTCGCGCTTCTCACTTTTTACAGTGTGAAGATTAATTTCGGCCAAATGACCCATTCGGCTAAATGACCCATTCGGCTAAATGACCCTTTCGGCCAAATGACCCTTTCGACCAAACGAGCCTTTCGGCCAAACGACCCTTTCGGCCAAACGACCCATTCGGCCAAATGACACATTCGTCCAAACGACCCATTCGGCCAAACGACCCTTTCGGCCAAACGACCCATTCGGCCAAACGACCTATTCGGCCGAACGACCCATTCGGCCAAACGACGCATATGGCCAAACGACTCATTCGGCCAAACGACCCATTCGGCCAAACGACCCATTCGGCCAAATGAATCATTCCGCCAAATGACCCTTTCGACCAAATAACCCTTTCGGCCAAACGACCCATTCGGCCAAATGTCTTTCGGCCTAATGACCCTTTTGGTCAAACGACCCTTTCGGCCAAATGACCCATTCTGCCAAATGACTTTCGGCCAAATGGTCTGTTCGGCCAAATGGTATATTCGGCCAAACAACTTTCGGCCTAGTGGCATTCGGCCAAATGGCTTTCGGCCGAATGGGTTTCGGCCAAATGACCCTTCCCCGTTGTGACCACACACTGACCGGCCAGCGGGTGGTCCCATGGAACATCCGAAACATACGAAAAAATGGTTAATTCGAAAATTTCATCGTAGAGCGCAGTAATATTTTTAGCACCATTTATTGTCTCTTGAACCCTGAGTGGGGAATTGTTGTGACCAATACACGGATCGTTGTTGCCACCGGGTGGTATCCGGGATCTTTTAGAACCATTTATTGTCAAACTTTCAGTGTGGTTTTGATGTTGTGACCCAGACTTGAACCATTGTGGCCGCATGGTGTTCCACAGAATGATCCGGAGCATCTGTAAAAAGGTTCAATCCGTAAATCTGTTTTTAGACGTACCCTGGGTATGGAATTGATGCTGTGATAAGCAAACGGTTTTTGGTGATCATCAGGTGGTTTCCGGAAAGATTCGAAACCTTCGTAACTATTATAATTTCGTTAATTTCAGCACATAGTTCCGGGATGCTTCCAGAACCGTTTGTATTTTTGATTTGGAGTTTGTCTTGTGGCACACACATGGTCAATTTTTGCCAACAGATGGTTCTCTGGAAGATCTGGAACGTGTATTTTTCATTCACATTATTTCGGATCATCCTTCAGAACCACGCGGTATACAATTGCCCATTTGTGGTTGAAATGCAAAAGCATCAAAGCAACCATTGACTAAATGTCAGTTAATGTATATTTAGAGTAAAATCAGCAGTGATTCAAATCGTTCAGGGCTGTCAGTTTGAATATGAATCTGAAACATTGAATTTCCCAGCAGCTGTTCTAGATTCAGTTTTTATACCAGTCAACTGTCAAAAAAATAAAACTGGTATAACGCTCCGTTCTATTTTCTGCAGATTTGAACCACGATTGAATCACGAGATTCAAATATTTTTCAATTGTTTTGGTGTATGGATGCGTCATTTTATCTACGGATCAATCCACTTTGCAATTCCGGCGCCTTTCTTGGCAGTAATATAATGATTTCAATTAATTGAAAATTTGAAAAACATGAATAAAACACTGCTGGGGGAACCAGCGAGTTTGTTCTATTTTGCTCCAGATGCAAACTAGAATAGTGGTCGAAAATTTAGAATCAAACTGAATCACTCCTGATTTCACCCTTAGTCTATATAAAATCACTTCCATTCAAATAGCTGAAGATACGCATGTTTTCATCATATCGGTACGATTAACTTCACTTGGGGAGCCGATAGATTATGAGCCTAACATTCGTATCTAGACTGTTGAAGTTTGAACATATTTTTTTTACTGAAGAAAAGAACAAGCTGCTAAAAATCGAGAAATCGTTCGCGAAGCTCAACGGTGTGAAGCTGCTTCTGGTCAATGAAGAATCTGGGACTGCCGTAAAGGATAAGAATGCTGAACCGGAAATCGCTGCCTTGAAGACAAAGGATGAACAAGCGCTGGCGACCATTGGACTGGCCGTGGAAAACAATCATTTGGTACACATTAGGAAGGCCTAATTTGATGCCGAAGCATGGGGAAAGTTTAAACAATTCCACGCTAAGAAGACACTCACTACGAAGATATCCGTGATGCGCAAGATTTGTCGATTACATTTGGACAAGAATGGGAACATGAAACCCCACATTTCGGTCCAGACGGATTTTTTTACAGAAGCTGAACGATCTGCATCTCAACAATAACAATCGCATCAGTGGCTGGTAGCTGTTGTGCTGAGCAGCCTACCGGAGAAATATGAGACCCTCGTTACCGCTCTGATGGCCAGGGTGGAAAAAGATCTGACGCGGAACCTGGTGAAAGGAAAGCTGGTCGATGAGTGGCAGAAACGGGTGAATCGGATCAAGATGGACGACTAATTGGAGACCGCATTGCAAGTATGATCGAAGGCGGATTCTGACAGGTACTTTTTTCACAAGAAACCCTGGCATATGAAGATCAATTGCGAAACATTCAAGGCCTGAAAAGCGGATAAGAAAAAAACCCAGATTAATCCACCTAGCGTTGGTGGTGCCTTTCTCGCATTTAGTTAGGACACCCACCTTATATGGGGTTTATATGATCCGATGTACCATTTTCTTCATAAATTTGAAACGCATTAACCGATCGTTATAAAATTCAATAGTGATCAACAAGACTTTGTCCCCTGTCGAATGAAACTTGTTGCGAGAAAATCGGCTAAGGATTACTATATGAAAAGTTGTCTAATGTTTTTCTTAGCTTTTGTGCACACACATACACACACACACATACACACACATACACACGGACAGACAGACATGTGCTCAGATTGCCAAGCTGAGTCGATTGGTATATAATACTATGGGTCACAGAGGCTTCTATAAAAAGAGTGTCGCTTTCAGAGTGAAATGATATCCTTTCGATACAACTTTGTTGTACGAGAAAGGCAAAAACAATCCAAGTTAACCAAGCAACAGAAAGTCAACAGTGTGATGAAAAATAACGACGCGCCGGGGAACTGGGCGTTCTGTACCGGAAGTGCGCTACAACGTGAGCAACGTGCCACTTCTATAATCGACGCGAGTTTTTTTTTGGACGAGTCGGTTCTGGGAGCGTCTTGTGATTCTGTCTTACGGATCTGGCCCAAGGAGTGCACGTAAAGGGATGTAGTTGTAAGTGCGCAGTGTGTTGAACATGTTTTTTTTTCTTCTGAGCAAGGGTAAACGGAAATCTGCATCCAGACACTTGAGATGGTTAACTCAGGTAGTGTGGGGATGGGGGGGAAGGGTCATTTGGCCGAAACCCATTCGGCCGAAAGCCATTTGGCCGAATGCCACTAAGCCGAAAGTTGTTTGGCCTAATATACTTTTTGGCCGAACAGACCATTAGGCCGAAAGTCATTTGGCAGAATGAGTCATTTGGCCAAAAGGGTCGTTTGGCCGAAAGGTTCATTAGGCCGAAAAGGTCATTAGGCCGAATGGGTCGTTTGGCCGAATGGGTCATTTGGTCGAGTAGGCCGTTTGGCCGAATTGGTCGTTTGTCCAAAAGGGTAGTTTGGCCGGAAGGGTCGTTTGGCCGAATGGGTCGTTTGGCCATATGCATCGTTTGGCCGAATGGGTCGTTCGGCCGAATAGGTCGTTTGGCCGAATGGGTCGATTGGCCGAAAGGGTCGTTTGGCCGAATGGGTCGTTTGGACGAATGTGTTATTTGGCCGAATGGGTCGTTTGGCCGAAAAGGTAGTTTGGCCGCAAGGGTAATTTGGCCGAAAGGGTCATTTGGCCTAAAAAGTCGTTTGGGTCATTTAGCCGAATGGGTCATTTAGGCGAATGGGTCATTTAGCCGAAATTAATCTTCACACTGTAAAAAGTGAGAAGCGCGAAATGAGTAGTGAGACGTCTCACTACCAACTTCGCAGACGTCTCATTTCTTACTCCTCATTTATCACTTCTCGCTGTCAAAAGTGAGAAACACAAAGTGAGTAGGGAGACGTCTCACTACTCACGTCGCGCTTTTCACTTTCTGCAGTGAAAAGAAAAAAATGAAGAAAGAGAAGTAAGACGTCTTACTTCACACTATTTTTTCTCATTTCTCACTTCTCATTGTGAAAAGTGAGTAGTGAGACGTCTCACTACTAACTTTACACAGTGAGAAGCGACAAATGATGATACTCACTTTGCGCTTCTCACTTTTTACAGCGATAAGTGATAAATGAGGAGTGAGAAGTGAGACGTCTCACTTCTCACTCCTCATTTCTCGCTTCTCATTGTGAAAAGTGAGTAGCGCAAAGTGATTAGTGAGACGTCTCACTACTCACTTTACGCTTCTCATTTTTTACAGCGTGAAGTGATAAATGAGGAGTGAGAAGTGAGACGTCTCACTTCTCACTCCTCATTTATCACTTCTCGCTGTAAAAAATGAGATGCGCAAAGTGAGTAGTGCGCGCTTCTTACTTTTAACAATGAGAAAAGAAAAATGAAAAGTGAGAAGTAAGACGTCTCTCTTCTCATTGCTAATTCTCACTTTTCAAATGAACTATTCAGCTAAATGTCCTATTCGGCCAAATGATCCTTTCGGCCAAACGACCCTTTCGACCAAATTACCCTTTCGGCCGAATGACCCTTTTGCCCAAATGATCCTTTCGGCTAAATGATCCTTTCGGCCAAACGACCCTTCCGGTCAAACGACCCTTTCGGTCAAATGACCCTTTCGGCCTAATGGCCTTTTCGGCCAAACGACCCATTCGGCCAAACGACTCTTTCGGCCAAACGACTCTTTCGGCCAAACGACCCTTTCGGCCCAATGACCCTTTCAGCCAAATGACCCATTCGGCCAAACGGTCCTTTCGGCCAAACGACCCATTCGGCCAAACGTTCATTTCGGTCAAACGACCTTTTCGGCCAAATGACCCATTCGGCCAAACGACCCTTTCGGCCAAACGACCCTTTCGGCCAAACGACCCTTTCAGCCATATGACTTTCGGCCAGATGGGTTTCGGCCTAATGGATTGTTCGGCCTAGTGGCATTCGGCCAAATGAATTTCGGCCGAATGGGTTTCGGCCAAATGACCCTTCCCCGGGGATGGGAATGTCGTGTAACTCTTACCAGACCCACCAAAAACAAAACACTTTCACTAGTCCTTATCACCCGGCCCGCAATTAAGCAATACACCAGGGGGGACTATCGAGAACGCTCACGTTTATGCTAACGCACGAGGCATTTTAACACACAACATCGACTACAAAAGTGATAACCTCACCACTGGTCGATCTCAAATTATGATAGTAACCTAGGTCTGTATCATAATCTCATGTAGGAGACGAGTACCCCGACAACAACCACCGAAGGTCCCCGCAGCCCACCCGCGACATGTTTATTGTCGGGGTGAGCATGGTGTTCACGTGAATATGATTACATACTATTGGCTGCATCTTGATTCTTTTCAACAAATGTTTAAATTACTGCCAGATTCTTAGGGTCTGTTCACAAATTACGTAACGCGTTTAGAGGGATGGGGGAGGTACACTTTGCGTTATACTTTGTTACACTAAAAGGTTGGGGGTGGGTACTACCAAATGTTACGCGTAACACGAATAAAAATTTATTTATTAATTTTTTTGAATGACCGATTAAAGCAATAAATCACATACAGTGGTTAGTTTCCTATCCACCACTCCCATATCCAGGCGCTAACGTATATGTAAAATTAGCCAGCATGAGTTAACCACCTGAAGTTTGTATGGCGGAATACATCTAACACAGGTTTTCTCAACAGCAGGAACTTTTCACGAAAATCTATTTGGTACCAGTTATGTAGAAAGGTCCGTACTCTCTTGTTGATTGTTCGTTGCGTGAGTTTTTTTTGGCTGGCTTGCAGAGCCTGACACCAAACCCCCTGAATTTGCGGAGGACCATTCCTCCTTATTTCCGGTTGACCATGGTGCACAGTTTCACTTAGAGTCCCTCGCTGGCATTCGAACGATGATCAGCCGCCCCTAACATGGAGAACAGACGCTGTTGTGAGCCGATCCTGACATGGAGAACGGACGCTTGCCTGCACAAATTGATAGTCAGAATCTGGGAAACTGAACAGCTACCGGAGGAGTGGAAGGAAGGGGTTATATGCCCCATCTACAAGAAAGGCGACAAGCTGGAGTGTGAGAACTTTCGAACGATCACCATCCTTAATGCCGCCTACAAAGTGATATCCCAAATCAACTTCCGTCGTCTGTCACCATTAGTGAATGAGTTCGTGGGAAGTTATCAAGCCGGCTTCGTTGACGGCCGCTCGACAACGGACCAGATCTTTACTGTACGGCAAATCCTTCAAAAATGCCGTGAATACCAGGTCCCAACGCACCATCTGTTGATTTCAAGGCGGCATACGACAGTATAGACCGCGTACAGCTATGGAAAATTATAAACGAGAACAACTTCGGTGGCAACGGTGGATGGTGTGCAAAACTGTGTGAAGATTTCGGGCGAACACTCCAGTTCGTTCGAATCGCGCCGGGTACTAAGACTAGGAGATGGACTTTCGTGCCTGTTGTTTAACATTGCGCTAGAAGGTGTCATGCGAGCCGGATGTAACAGCCGGGGTACGATTTCCAACAGATCCAGTCAATTTATTTGTTTCGCGGATGACATGGACATTGTCGGGCGAACATTTGCAAAGGTGGCAGAACTGACCGCCCGCCTGAAACGTTAAGCAATAAAAATTGGACTGGTGGTGAATGCATCGAAGACAAAGTACATGCGGTGGGCGGAACCGAGCGCGAACGAGCCCGCCTTGGAAGCAGTGTTACGATAGATGGGGATACCTTCGAGGTGGTCGAGGAATTCGTCTAAGACACTTGGATCCTTGCCAACGGCTAATAACTATGTTAGTCGTGAAATACGAAGCCGTATCATGTATAGAAGGGCTCCAGAAGAAACTGCGGTCAAAAAAGATTCACCGCAAAATGTATCATGTACTAAAACGCTGATAAAACCGGTAGTCCTCTACAGACATGAAACTTGAACAATGCTCGAGAAGGACTTGCAAGCACTCGAAGTATTCGAGAAACGGGTGCTTAGGACAATATTTGGCGGTGTGCATGAAGACTTTGTGTGGCAGTGAAAGATGAATAATGAGCTCGCCCAGCTCTATGGCGAACTCAGTATAAAGAAGTTAGCTAAAGCTAAGGGTATGAAATAACACACTTTTTTCTAACGAAACGGAACGAAATTTAAAACGTAGGGGAAATGTTCCGATCTCCATCTCACTGTACATATATCCGTCTCATCGCTAAACAAAGAAATACGGCACGTCGCTTCTTTTTGTCAACATGCGTGCTCACTACTGAAAAAAAAAATCACAAAAATAATAAACAAACCAAATTTCTTTCCATTGCTTTGTTTTAATGGGATGGAAATAGGAGCTATGAGATGAAGTGGCGAATAGGAGCTATGAGATGAAGTGAAGTCCCCTATATGTTGATTCGAAACGCATCGAAACGAAATATAAATTTACTCTCGAGACTTCGAAACGATACGAAATCGAGGTTCATATAATTCAAAATTTTACGAAACGAAACGAAATTTTATTTTTTTCCGCGGAATTTTTATTGAATTGGTTTTACATTATGCAATCCATTTTTTTAAAGTAAAATAACTGCTTTGCGACCAATAGAGTTATAGTAACAGTGTTTGCAACCAACATTGCGAAAATAAAATTTCAATCAGCCTTCAAGCCTATATTCCCTCCATAATGACGGCAGCATAGTGTAGTCACGGCATCGCTGATAGCAGTGCGCTGATTTGTTCGCGCCGATCGTCGAGCGGCGGTCAATCACCATCGAGATGAAAAACGAAGAATAAAAATTGAACAATAAATATAGATGCCCTAAGCAAGATTTTATCATTACAGTTCACACTTTTGTGTAATAAAGATCGCGGATTTGAAATCGTGTTTTTTCCTTCTCCAAATGAGCCAAAATCCAAAGGTCTTTTTCAAGACCAGAGTTAAAGAATTAATTTTCTTCCGAGGTTGAGCTATCACGCTTTGAGGCCACCTTCACCCGAAGGTTCCGCCAGTTCCTGCAATGTTTTAGGATCGACATTTTTTTATTGGTCCGAACGAATCGGATAGGAGGCCACAACCGTGGCGATTTTCCGTCGCTCCCGGCGACAGTGGTGGACAATCAGCCGATTGGTCCAGTTACGCTCATCCGAGCTACTAGAGGATTACAGCCGTGATTGGCGTAAATAAAGGCGTGTTGTGAACTATTTTCCGATGCCTTTGGAGCACACGCCTGTAAAAGTGAGTGAAAAGGTGAAGATGCCGGACCTGAAATCTATAATCCACTTGCGTGGCCAAGCGAAAACAAAGCTTACTCGCATTCAAAAGGCGATCGAAGAGGCTGATGCAGCTGGCGCACAGTATGATGCCGCTCAGCTGAAAGTATTGTCTCGAAACCTGGAAAATCATTTCCAGGAGTATTTGGGACTCCATTACTAGGCCATGGCAGCGTGCCCTCCCGAGAGAGTCGAAGAGCAGGAACAGGGATACCTGGTTTTCGAAACTCACTTCAACGAGACGTTTGTTCTTGTCGAACGAGCAGCCCAAGCATCTCGTTTTGTTCCCGTTGCACAACACCAGCCAACTACTGAAAATCCATGAATCATCGTTCAACAGCAGTCATTGAGGGCACCGATTCAGACCTTCGATGGGAAACCAGAGAATTGGCTTCGCTTCAAGACTATATTTCTGACGTGATGCGATGCTCCACCGACTCGGATTGCATCAAATTGTACCATCTGGAGCGATCATTAGTTGGAGCGGCTTCGGGTATAATCGACGCTCGCACCCTTAACGACAACAACTACACACACGCATGGGAAATTCTCGAGGATCGATTCGAGAATAAACGGGTCATTGTGGATACCCACATCCAAGAACTGTTGAACCTCCAGCGGATGAGCCGAGAAAACCCGAAGGAGCTACGAGAGCTTATAGATGAAGTTACAAGACACATCGATGGGTTGGTTCTGATCGAAGATGAGCTGGATGGAATCTCCGAAAGATTTGTTCTCAACCTCGTGTCCGGAGGCCTGGACAAGGATACTCGAAAAGAGTGGGAAGCAACCATCCCACACAAGTTGATACCAACATACGATGACACCATAACCTTTCTCAAGAAGCGGTGTGCCATCCTCGAACGCTGCGAAGAATCATCGAAATATCCGATCAACGTGCGACCACCCGTTCCAATAAAGAATCCTGCCAACTCGGGGAGAAATTCTCAAGCCATTGGAAGTTACGAGGCAACCTGCGAAGTGTGTCAAGGTGAACATCCCAAGTGCGAGTTCTTCCGTGCAATGTCCATTCCTGATCGTCATGTCATGTCGTCATGTCAAGGTTCGAGAGCTGAGGCTGTGCTACAAGTGTCTATGGAAAGGACATCCGAGTAGTTTCTGTGGTTCCCCGCGCACTTGCCAGAAGTGTCAAGTTAAGCACCATACACTATTGCACTTTGAAAACCCACCACATGTAAATGCACAACCCCTTAATATTCCTCCGGCAACCGCTCAAGCTCTTGATATGAACCAAAATTCTCCGATAGCTACTACTTACTCAGTAAGCGAATTTCTCCGTCTTGATAACAGTGTCTTGATGACCGCTGTTGTAAATATTTTGGATAGCAACGGTAAACTGCACCCATGCCGTGCTTTTCTGGATTGTGGGTCCCAGGCGCACCTGGTGACGAAAAAGTTGATCTGTTTGTTGAATCTACCGCGCCTTTCCACCTAGGTCGAAATTGTTGGGGCCAATGTAAGAAAGACCACTCTTTCGGAAATGGTCAAAATACAGATTAGTTCCAAACATTCTGATTTCCAAGCACAGTTGGATTGTATCATAACAGATCGAATCACAGGTGTGATGCCGTCCCGTAAGTTCGATACTAAATCATGGCTTCTTCCATCTGAACTACCACTCGCCGTCCCAGCCTTCTACAGTCCCAGGGAAATAGATCTCTTGATTGGAATCAAGCTGATTTTGCCTAGTCAGCTAAATATCTCAGATGAACTTCCCGTTCTCCAGGAAACTCGCCTAATACTGTGGCAGACATACCGTTGTAAATGCGTTGTACGCCTCAAAATGTATGTCTGTCACCATTTACAATGCTAGAACCACGGAATCAAAGCGGTTCCCGCGTGGTATCTGTACCATCATCGTACATCTACGTACCATCTACTAATCTAATCTAATCTAATCTAATCGAACACAAACGCAGCCAGTACAAAGAAAGCATCCTGGAAAACTATTGAGTTAGATGACGCCCAATAATTTTTCTTGTCAATATTGAGGCTCACAGCATACCAGTGGTATGACATAAACTTCAAAGCGGCCAGGCCCACTGCGTTGTGTTTGCCGCAGAGATGATTCTTCGAGATGTATCGTGTTCAAGTAGTCACTTCAACATGATACATATCACGAATCTACAGGGGTTGAAGGATGCGTGGACATACCGTACCATACGCACCGCGTTCTTTTTAAGTTCTTATTTTGGTAATTGTATATAAATAAATATGTAGTGAAATGAATAACATTATGATAAGAAATTATATCAAATTTTATATATATATTTGTAGAGTACAACGTCAACTAGGAGCCGAAGTTGATTCGGGATGTACATCTCTTGTAGAAGAAGCTGGAAATTGTAAAGAATTTATTTATTATTTAGAATGTTATATATCAGATAGCAGTTTATGTGCCAGGAAGTCGTCTACGTAAAGGTTACATGGCAGGTTGTGAAGCTTTCCTTCCTGGGATGTTTTGTAGTGGGCTATGAAAATGTTAAATCAGTATGAAGGTACATAATACAATAATATAAATATATAAAAGCATAAAAATATGATTTTTTAAATATGAAAATAAGAAACATAAAAATATAGTGTAATAATAGAATAAAAATTGCTATATGAAAATTTAAAAAAAATGAAAACATGAAAATAAAAAATGAAGATACAAAAATATGAGTACATAAAAACATGAGAATATGATAATATTGCAAATGTTAAAATATAAAATGTGATATTAAAGTATTGAATTTTGAGAATATGACAATATAAAGATCTGAAAATAAGATAATATAAAAATATTAAAACACAAAAATATAGAAGATGGAAATATGAAAGTATAAAAAATAATATAATAAAAATATAGAAATATGTAAATATGCTAATTAAATTATAACAACATGAAAGTATGAAAATATAAGAAAGGCAAAAAAATTAAAATATGAAAATTAAATATTTCAAACTACAATATGAAAATATGATATGAAAAAAATACAAATATATGAAAATATAAAAGTATAAAAATATGAACATATACAAGTATAAAAAATGTGAAAGCATAAAAAAAGGCATCATAATGTGTATATAAGTATAAAAATAGAAAAAATATAAGAGTAAGGAAAATATGATAATATAAAAATATTATAATATGAAGGTGTAATAACATGAAATTATATAAATATGAAAATACAAAAATATAAAACATAAAATATCAAATTTGAAAGTGGAATGTTCAATTTAAAGAAATATGAAACTATGATAATATTATAACATAATAATATGAAAATTTTAAGACACAAAAATAATAGAATGTAAAATATGAAATTATAAAAATATAGAAATTAAAAAAAATAAAATGTAAAAATATGAAAAATAAATATAATGAAATATGAAAAATAAGTATAATAAAATATGGAAAATAAATATAAAATATATAAAAACACGAAAGCATGGCATTGCTCCGGTATATTTCGTGGACTGGAAACTAGTGATACTCATGTTTCCTTTGAAATCTCTGTTCAGATTGCTATCAGAAATCAAGGTGGGTGTAATCCTTAATTTCAATCTGTGACAAAAATGACAAAAGCATTAGAATTACTATTCCTGGTCACGCTTGTCTGTACCGTTACTAGGGAGAGAAGAAATAAGTATCACGGAGATGGATATTGGGAAGGTATTCGTTGGGTCAGGATGTGCCTGTAGCTGGCAATGTGACCATGGTATCTGCGTTCAGTTACGTATTGCTTCAAACCTTTTATCTTTTCGACTTTTGTCCCTTTCAGACTCCTTTCGACCTTCTGTCTCTATTGACGTTATATCTTTTCGACCCTTTGTCTATTGACCTTTGTTATAGATTCAAATATTTATATTTGTTATAACGGCATCAAACTGTTGAAAACTATGTAATTAAACCACTTCTTAGATATGGATTCTTTGAAATTTCTAAGCTAAAATCAAATCAAGATTTCTCGAAATTCTACCTAGGATTTTTTAAAGTTGGTCTAGATTGCAGAATTACCACAGATCAAGCCCGTACATGGTTTTGATGGACATTTTTTTTTAAAAAGCGTGCTATCAGGGTACAAAGGCCCTTTGATATAAAATAAAGTATTAAAAAAAAAGACAGAACACCGTCTTCGGCCAGAGGTCGTACAGACTGAATACTTAACACCTAGACAACGGACAGGACACATAACACCCAGTTTCGATCACGAAAAGTTTCCTGCTTAGGGTGGGAATCGAACCCGCTCCATAGCTCATGCGTCTAGACGATTGACGTCGCTAACCGCACGGACACGAGGCCCAAATTTTATAGGGAATGTAATATTGGTTGTCGATTCATGTATTTTTTTCAATCATGTTTATTGAGGCTCAGGCATTTGCTTAAAATTTTACGGAGCCGAATTCATTTGAAATAAAGTTATTAATTGATCTTGCAGAACTTTTTCGAGTGGATCCTGATAAATCGAATTTAGCCCGACGCTGGCTTGCCTCTAGTTTCCGTGTCTTTTCCTTCATTACTACCCTGAAGTTATTGACCAGCTGCGAACAGTTGAGAATTCGAATGTCCTTTGAATGTATTCGTCATCGATCCAGTCTCTGCTTTTCTGCGCTCTTGTGCTCCTGACTCTTTTCTTTTCTTGCTGGTCTTCTTCAAATTCCTCTATTTCATCTTCAAATCTGCTTACAATTTCTGATTTTTTTTCTGGTGCGACGCTCATTCTGTGTGACAGGTTCGATTATTCCTCTAAGGAGTGTGTTCTGAAGATGTCCTGTCCAGAGGCATGAAATAGCATATTCTTTAAACCATCGTGAGAAAACTTTCACGATCTAGCATACAACATCTATTGACAGAGAGCATTTCCTTCTCAATGTCCATGTACACACTCTAACGGCAGGTATAGACATGTTCACTCCCTGGCTAGGAAGAAACCGTACGCAATCGTACGATGCACTTTCCATACTGGCTGAGAACATCTGACAGTTCGTTGTCTGATTTCTCCAGTGGCACATCAAACACTCGAGCGTAATGAGTATTGCTTCCCTACCATCTACACACCTCCACAGTTCTACCATTAACGTATTTGAATTTCCAAGGTTTCGATTTTTTCCGAAGAGATTTTAACATCACTCGCTCCAGAACAAACTTGATGCAAATGCTTCGGTTTTCTGTCACCTTGTAAATAGCTTCCACATGTGAAAAATAAATTCCAATTGCTTCGAACTCACGAATTTCTACCTACGACGTCGAGCTGAATCGATCGAGAAACAAAATTCGACCGTATTACTAAACACCTCGCTCATGAAAATCTGTTTTACTTTTGCTTGCAAACAATTGAAAAACAAAACTAAATCCGACAGAACACATTTTGAAAGACCGTTCTTGGGTGGCCGAACTATTTAAATATGATCAACTTGATTGACATATTATACTTCTCGAGCTGAAAGGCAGTTGTTGTGAAGCGATTTTCCGTTTGGAACAAAGTTATGAAGAAAACAAAAATGCTGTGTTTTCTTTTACATCCTAAATTGATTACTGATCTGAAACTCGATTTGTGCAATTGCGGATGAAAAGATTTAGTTCGACAAATATATTGGAGGTTAACCACTTCTCGAGTAGCACACATGTTCAGAGTTAGTTGCCAGCAACTTATATGTAACAATTCGGTCACATTTAAGTTGCTGCAAAAAATATTTTAAAATGTGCACTCTCGGTAAGTTTAATCCACGAAACCAGTACGCTGAACGTGCCTTCCTCCTACTAAGCTACGAAGGATGTCCTTGCTGGCACTCGGACAATAATCAGCCGCTCTTAACCTGAAGAACAGGTGCTCAATTTTGCACATCCAGATGGGAGAACCCATCTCACCATGTTAGTATACAATCATAGTTTATACCGGGAGTTGATTACTCAATCTTCCCAAAGGTAGCTCGTACCCCAGCCAACAGTAAGGACCACGAAATAGGGTATATTTTTAATTCAGTATCAACGGTACGCATTCTGGGTATAACCAAATAATAAATAATCTATAATTTTGTTAATCACACAGAACGTGCAACTATTTTTAGATTTTCTATCGTTTTTATAATAATTGTTCCATCATCCACAAAGTAGCGGTAATTATCATTAGAAACCCAAACGAGTAATTAAAATTTAAACTGTCTTGACATGCGAGACAGCTCTTCCATGCAGCAGCCGTATGCTTCCTGTTGCTGTAACTGGTGCGAACGCGAACCGGAAAAGCGGTCAATTCCGCCCACACACAAAGTGATAATTATATTGAAAAGTTTTCATCGTTCCCCCGACGATTCTCCGTTTCTTTTCCGAGCAAGGTTTTCGGAAAGCATGAACTTGTGTCACTTTCGGAACAGTGACATCTCTGCTGATTCGCCAGCGTGGGACAGGCGTGATTTCCCATGCTGTAGTAAGCGATAGACAGTGTTCTAGCATTTTACCTGAACTAAGAATTGTAATGTCATAAATTTGATTTCTAACTGCATGATTACAAATAGATTTATGGTGAACCAGGAAATAAAGAGCTTATAATTAGGATGAAAATAATGGTTTCTATTCATAAACTGTCCAACTGAAAACGGTATTCCTCCTCACACACGTCGGCAACCAAGTAGCAGATGTTGTAATTTGCGAGATTTAACTTGGGATTGCTGGTGTGCAATTCACGCGGTAATGCGACAGCCAGCAAACAGTTTCGTTTGCAAAACCGTGGAAGACGAAGACCCGTTCCGATGCGATGGCGGTTCGTTTCTCCCAAAAGCAACTTTGGCATTAATCTTGGGCGTCTGTGCGACTGTCACAAGTCACGAGTCAAAAACGATGATCCGGGCTCGTCGCTTAAGTTTAATTAAAATTAATTTTATTACGCGACAAGAGTGATTTGTGCTGTTGTTTTTGTGGTTCCCTACTTAGTTTCACGCTGGAGTCGTCTCTTTTCGTGATAACGGGGATTCTACGGTTCTTGAACGTACCGTCATCTTCTTGGGTGTTCGTTTATTCTGAGATAATTGCCATTTCTTCCAAGCATTTTATTTATACTTATGGGCTAAGGCAGTTAGCTTATTGCCAACTCTTCTTAGATCTTATGTGCATTTCAATAATAAGCGCAATAAGGCTCTATATAAAAATAAGAGAAAATTTTCGCTCGATCAGACTGAGAATTGATCACGCCACTACCTGGCAAAGCAGTGTCGTGTGTCTACCAACTTAGTTATCTGAGTAACCTACCGTTATCATATCGGTGATAAATTTTATCAGAAAGAATAATATCGTCACATTTATCTTGTGGATAAATTTGTTTGTTCAAAAATGTGCCTCCCAAAACTATTCGAGCATAAAATTTCAATTTAAAAATGGTCCAAAATCATCTTCTCATTAACATAATTCATAATGCTAGAATAAATAATCGCGTTACTTTTGGTGAATGTCGTCGGATTTACTGACCAAAAAGTAATAAATTGTTCATCATATTTGGATTATTTATTCATCATTTTTGTTATCACGAACCTTCGATAGCAAATTAATATATAATATTTATAATACATAAATCGAAAAGTCTAATAATTTGTTATTGAAGAGTTTTGTCATTTTTCTAGAATGCGCTGCAGAAACAAGCGACAAAAGCAAACCAACGAAAAGCTTTGTTTTTGTCGGAATAATAATGACAAATCAGGTGATTTGCGATTTGGGCGTAACTTATTTTGTAAACAAACATTGCTTTATGGATTCCAGAGAATGCAAGCGTTTTCATCCTAAACTAATTCCCTTATCTGGTAGTGGAAAGCTTAATCTGTCGGATCCATACCGTGATTTCCTCATGAAATCTTGTTTTAGCAGAATTCGCCTTCCAGTAGCTTTACAAAATAAGTTACGCCCAAATCCAAATCGGTCATGAAATATCGAAATTTTTGTCAACAACAAAAAGAAGACAATCTTGCTGACTTTTCAATCCGTTATTTTGCATTATTTCAGAGCAAATTTCGGTTTTATGCTATCATAGTTTCTGCTTTTATGGAAATATTCGAGAATCAGAACAATGATTACAAAATTAGCATCGATTTTTCGAAATATAAGAGCATGCAAGCAAATGATTCTTGTCATGTGTTTTCGGTTCGTATAAAGGTTTGTCCTAGGTGATTCCTGATATGATTCCTGTGGATCCGATATTCATCCCATCAAAAACAAAACAATGGGAAGCAATTTGATCTGTTTCTTATTTTTGTGATTTTTTTAGGAGTGAGAGCATCTGTTAACAAAAAAAAGCAACAATTGTGCTGTATTTTTTGTTTCACAATGAGATGGATATATGTTCAGAGCTAGACAGTTCCCTACTTTATTGACAGTGCACGATGAATTAAAAATTGAAGTACCATCAAATCTGCAATAATTTGAGGTAGAAATCTTTATAATTTTGTAACTTCAAAAAAAACTTCTACGACATTGCATAATTAACGCATTTCGAATTTATTAGATGAGAATTGCCAAGGAAGGATGTCCAAATAATAAAACTTTCGTTTCTGTTTTCGGTATGGGTAACGTGGAGAAACGCATGGTTCATTGTAGGTTTGTGTCGCAAAGTTTTACCTCGAAAATCCGTTACTATTAACCTAGTTTCATTTTTCTTTTGCTTTACCAACATTCTTATCATCTATGTTACAAGTTATTCTGTCTGTCAGATTGTAATACAGCTGTAACTCAAATGCATATATGTCGCATTCCTTTAATGAGAGGGTAAAAACTTTCGGTCGATTTTTTAACGACTTCGATATAGCTGAATTTGATAATGGAACATACAGTCCCTTTGAATCAGAAAAGAATTTTGATAACAAAGCAGTAAAACGACTATAACTCTGAGAATAAAGTGCGCCATAGCTGAAGTAATGCCACCTACCATGTTCACAAACAGCAGTCCTGCTGCTGCTGCTGCTATCTTGAATACAAAGCACAGAAAGCCAACCGTGCGGCATCTGCAGCGTGTATACGTTCCAACAATAATACGGTGGAGTCTTGATTTACGGCTCACCTTGAACTTGTCGCCCTCCACCTCGAGCGATTTCACATCCATCCGGTTTCGCAGCGATTCCGATGCGGTACTTTATCGTTGGTGGATTTTACTCGCAGTCAGTGTGTTCTGCGCTCGAAAAGGTGCCACCACCACCGGTCAACATCGCGTCAGAGGGCAGAAGATGAAAGACTTCCTCTCTGGATTGTCCCATTTAGACTCTTCCGATGTTTAATTACACTCAAATAATTATTAACAGTAGAATCAGCAAATTGTCTTTTCTCAGCAAACTGTCTTTTCAGTTTATTATAAAAATGTTAAGAATTGGACAGAGTAAATAGTAGAACAGACCAGACAAAGGTAACACAATTCTACTTACTCACAAATGAAAATGTAGGCGGGATTATTCATTTATTTTCGATCTATTGTCATTTTTGTCATTTTTGAATATTATAACTACAGTATTGTTAGTTTTGACGATTTACATCTATATATAAAGTATGAAGTTTATATAGACGCTGCTTTAGTTGTAAGAGGTTTCAGCAATTGTTTCCTATGAATCCTCTTTGCGCCACATCTAAATCACCATGAAATTTCCTGAAATTTTGACAGGAATTATATATGTAAACAAAAGATGTAAATGGAGATATGGTGCAAGGATTTTGGAATATTTATTAAATTTATCATTCCAAGTAAAGAATGCCATGTAGGTATTTGCATCCAAAGACGTCTCAATAGCAAAAAACTGCTATCGGATGGTCAGAGATTTTTCGCATTGGATCGGAAAAGGGCTTTTCTAAATTCTTTCGACAACAAGCGTGATAGAGGACAGGCAGCGGTTCGCCTGGAATACCACAGCAGTGGTGGTGGAGAATATCGTAGATTATTACAAAAGTGGATTAGACTGATTCGATGAAAACGGTATACTATAAGACATGCGGGATAGCTATCGACTAAGTTACTGGAGTCCAGGACAATTTTGGGCTTTAGGTCTCCACGCAATTAAACATTAGGTACATATTTTCCGTTTACTCTTCGCCAACACCACGTCGTGCAACGAAACGATGCGATGCAGTGCTGCTATGAAAGCAGCCGCAGACAGATCCGGAACGACCTCAAATGGATTGCCTTCGTAGCCATGCAGAGGAATAGCGAAATATAAGCCTTTACTGGCACCGATTTTTGCCCTCCTTGACGAATGAAAATTTGTTCTGCGAAATCAACTCCTGATTTCGCGAAGGGTCGAGGAACAACTCTCACTTCTGGCAGATCACCCATCGGTGGCTGGAGCAATCTTGGATTGAGTCGGAAGCAAACAATGCGAATCTAATAATCTTCCGAGCAGTGTTTCAGAAATTAAGTGATCAGAATCTTTGACGAATCAATGATATTAAACCTGATGGTCCGACGTGTAAATGTTCCTCTGTAAAACTGTTATGAGGACTCGGTAATGGAGTTTTTCCGGTAACACTAATTGATGTTTAGCATCAGGGCAGTTGGGAGTTTTCTAGCCGACCATCAACTCTTAGAATTGTTGCAGATAGTGGGACGAATCACAGAGCTGGCGAGACGTTGTCCAGATTTTAGACAAGTATTCATTTCATTCATTTATTCAGACTAAGGCCGAAGTGGCCTGTGCGGTATAAAGTCTTCTCCATTCGGCTCGTTCATGGCTCACGTCGCCAACCACGCAGTCTACGGAGGGTCCGCAAGTCATCTTCCACCTGATCGATCCACCTTCTTGTGCCCTCGCCTTCTTGTGCCCGCCGGATCGTTGTCGAGAACCATTTTCACCGGGTTACTGTCCGACATTCTGGGTACGTGCCCGGCCCACCGCGATCGTCCGATTTTCGCGGTGTGAACGATGGATGGTTCTCCCAGCAGCTCTGCCTCGTGATTCGCCTCCTCCGTGCTGTTCGCCATCTGGTCCATCCCCATCATAGATGGTACGCAGCACTTTCTTTCGAAAACTCCAGGTGCGCGTTGGTCCTCCACGAGCATCGTCCAGTCTCGTGTCCGCAGAGGACTACCAATCTATTGAGCGTTTTGTAGATTTCAGTTTGGTACGGTGGCGAACTCTTTCGATCAGTCTTGCGGAGTCCAAAGTATATAATTTAGCCACTATACGTCTCCGAATTTCTCTGCTGGAATTTTTCGGCAGTCAGTAGGCCCAAGTACACATTCTTCTACCACTCGATTTCGTCACCACCGATGCAAACTTGGTGGGTGGCTCGTGTCTTCTCTGAACCTCTTCCTATCATGTCTTCGTATTCGACGTGATGACTAGTCCGATCCGCTTGGCTTCCTAATCGGTCTCCGTTGTATAATATCTATGTCGTCAGCGAAGCCAAAGCTGGACGGACTTTTGAAAATTGTCCACTCGTACATCCTGCTCTTCTATTACCCTTCCAAAGCGATGTTGAATAGAAGAAAGACATCACCTTGCTGTAACCCTCTGCGGGTTTCGCAGGGACCTCAGTGTCGAAACTCGAACTACGCACATCCGATCCATCGTCGCTTTGATCAACCGTGTCAGTTTATCCGGAAAACCGTGTTCGTGCATTGGCTGCCATAGCTGGTCCCGATCGATTGTATCATAGCGGCTTTGAAGTCGATGAATAGATGATGCGTGGGCACTTATTCGCGGCATTTCAGGTACTTGGCGAATGGCGAACACCTGGTCCGTGGTGGAGCGTTCGCCCTCATCGCCTGGCACTGCCTCACGAACTCCTTGCTCCTTGGTGCTAGTCGACGGCATAAAATTTGGGAGAGTACCTTGTAGGCGGCGTTCCAATGTGATACGCGTAGTTTATAATCCAGCTTATCGCCCTTTTGTAGATGGGACACGACCTTCCATCTACTCCTGCGGCAAAACTTCCTACTCCCAAATCTTGGTAATGACCCAGTGTGCAGCGCTCTCCAGTGCCTCACCACCGTGTTTGAATAGCTCTCCTGGTAGTTGGTCAACCCCAGGGCTTTAGCCGTCAATCTCCTCCTGGATTTCTTGGAGATCCGGAGCCGGTAATGTGTCCTGCCGTTCTCCCAGGTCCATCACCAAACCGTTATCTTCGTCTGCCACATCGCCATTCAGGTGTTCTTCGTAGTGCTGCCGCCATCTTTGGATCACCTCGCTCGTTCGTAAGAAGGTTCCCGTTTATGTCCTTACATATCAAGCTGTGGCACGTGGCGTTTACGTGAACGGTTCAACTTCTCATAGAACTTTCATGTTTTTAGCGCGGTACAGTTGCTCCGTCTCTCACGGTCTCGATCTTCCTTGGCGCTTTTCCTCCGGAAAATCGAGTTTTGTCTGTTCCGCTTCAGTTACCATAGTTTATGCATCGTTGGCCGTTGTCATTCGATACGGTGTGCACTATCCGTCCGATGACCGGTCCCATTCCTCCCTTCCTACCTGCGCTTCATGTCACCATGACGATTTTGACGTACTGGTGTTGGTAAAATCACTCATAAATCTCAATCAACGAGCGCTCCCGTGCGAACGAAATCGTCGCGATTTTAAAGGAATGCATCACGCGAATTTTTCATGAAAACGCATCATTTCACTCATTTGCCAAAAATCATTTTGGTTCAAAAACGCATTTGAAATCAATTTGGGGGCA
The DNA here is from genome assembly GCF_024139115.2 of Armigeres subalbatus. NCBI lineage: Eukaryota > Metazoa > Arthropoda > Insecta > Diptera > Culicidae > Armigeres > Armigeres subalbatus. The sequence continues at coordinate 335,140,037 of NC_085141.1, forward strand.
ATTTTACTTATACATAAAAGAGTGTCTAATATTTTATGCGACAAAGAAATTCACTGCTTTTAACGAAGGAGAACAAAAGAAACCTACGATGATTAAATGGATGATTCAACTCATCCATGAGTTTTAGGTGCTGAGTTGGTGCGTTTCAACTCACGCTTGATTTGAATCATTCATGAGTTTTGAGATTTTGAGTTTTACTCAACACTGCCTGCAGTGGCATCCATCATATGTCTGCTCAGCTGTGCGTAGAACGCTTCTTTCTCGTCGTCGGTCTCCCTTCGTGTGGGCGTGCACGTTGATGATGCTATAGTTGAAGAAACGGCCTTTAATCCTCAGCTTGCACATCCATGCGTTGATTGGCACCCAATCACACGATGGCGCATCTACCAACACTATGAAGCCGGTTCCCAGCTCGTTGGTGGTGCCACAGCTTTGTAGAAGGGCCGCTCGATGCTCGCTTTTCCACACTTTCTGTCCTGTCCAGCGAAATCTCCTGCAGCGCCAAGACGTCGAAGTTGCGGGGATGCAATTCATCATCATCATCCTGTCCAACCTGCGAAACCTAGCGACTTAGGTTCCATTCCAAGCTTCCAATCGTGATCCTTTAACGTCGCCTGGGTCTTTGCCGATTATATCGAGTACTTTCTCTTTATTGTTCGTAATTATTGGTTTTCAGGCGTCTTTGGGCTGCGCAAACCTCCTTTCTCTCGGAGGGCCGTCGTGTCAGTGTTAGCGTCCCACTCAACACCAGGACTTGGGCTTATGCTTTGGCAGCACACGGTCCTTTGGCGGAGCCTACTTGCGATACATGCAGCTTTTTAGAAGTTAACAGGGCCCACTGTCAAACCCCACCACATCCTACAAGCCCACAACTCGCAGATGGCCTGGGAGGGATCGTCAGCCTGGACATAGTCCCTGTTGCTCCCAATCCACTTATAATATGGTATATCATAATTCTAGTTTTGTTTATCTTTGAAACGAGTAAGCTCCTATTAGCACATATGTATATGAATACATATATCCCAGTTTTTTGAAATATAAATAAATATATCAAGATTCGAACATTTTCAAAATAAATTTGTATATTTAAAATCAATGAATCAAATTTGTATCTGTAATCCAACCAACAGTAATCAAATGAGAAGAAACTTTTCATCTGAAAATCGAGGTTCAATCCGAACAACGCTGGTACAACGCACATCGAGGTTGGTACCTACGGTACAACGGTTGTAGCGCATGATTCCTAAGTATTCGATTTTGTCGTTGTAGATGGTACGTAGATGTACTACCCGTAATGCTGGATAGATACCTCTTCGTGGTGTGTTGCAGGAGTAGGATTCT